>NC_081539.1:1674404-1677364 GCF_030273125.1 Centropristis striata
GGTCCCTGCTGACATCACCGCTGACATCATGGCGTTAATGGAGGACAGGTCGCCTCCTCCTTCAGCTGCCATGACTCCTCCTCCTCCTCCTCCTCCTCCTCCTCCTCCTCCTCCTCCTCCTCCTCCTCCTCCTCCTCCTCCTCGGTCTCCGTTCTGGAGCTTCTCGTCCTCCGTCGCTCCGTTGATCGCTGCATCGGCACATTCAGATTGTTATTGACTCGATTCATCGTTTCAGGTTAGTCATGTGACTCGTTAATCATGTGACTCGTTAGTCATGTGACTCGTTAGTCATGTGACTCGTTAGTCATGTGACTCGTTAATCATGTGACTCGTTAGTCATGTGACTCGTTAGTCATGTGACTCGTTAGTCATGTGACTCGTTAGTCATGTGACTCGTTAATCATGTGACTCGTTAGTCATGTGACTCGTTAGTCATGTGACTCGTTAATCATGTGACTCGTTAATCATGTGACTCGTTTCAGGTTAGTCATGTGACTCGTTAGTCATGTGACTCGTTAGTCATGTGACTCGTTAGTCATGTGACTCGTTAATCATGTGACTCGTTAATCATGTGACTCGTTTCAGGTTAGTCATGTGACTTGTGACTGGTTGGTTGGTACCTTTGAGGTCGTTGTGCGTCTCCTCCTCCTTCTCTGCTCCTCGCTGCTCCTCTCTGCAGGTTTCCATCACCGCTGGAACACAAACAACCTTTATTACTAATGATTCATTTTAATGAGGAGAGGAGACGAGGAGAGGAGACAAGGAGAGGAGACGAGGAGAGGAGACGAGGAGAGGAGACGAGACGAGGAGAGGAGACGAGGAGAGGAGACGAGGAGGGGAGACGAGGAGAGGAGACGAGGAGACGAGATGAGGAGACAAGGAGAGGAGACGAGGAGAGGAGACAAGGAGAGGAGAGGAGACGAGGAGAGGAGACGAGGAGAGGAGATGAGACGAGGAGAGGAGACGAGGAGGGGAGACAAAGGGAGGAAATAAGAAGAGGAGACGAGGAGAGGAGACAAGGAGAGGAAATAAGAAGAGGAGATGAGGAGAGGAGACAAGGAGAGGAAACTAGGAGAGGAAATAAGGAGAGGAGACGAGGAGAGGAAATAAGGAGAGGAGACGAGGAGAGGAGACAAGGAGAGGAGAGGAGGAGAGGAGACAAGGAGAGGAGAGGAGGAGGAGAGAGAGGAGACAAGGAGAGGAGACGAGGAAGGGAGATAAGGAGCAGAGACAAGAGGAAACAGTAAGAGGAGGCAAGAAGAGGAGATGAGGAGAGGAGGAAAGGAAACAAAATTAGGAAATAAGGAGAGAAGACGATAGGAAACAGTAAGAGGAGACAAGGAAAGGAAACAAGGTGTAATGATCCAAAGATTTAAAGAAAAAAACAGACGAGATTCAGTTTGTTGACATCATTTCTGCAGCTTCCAAACATTTCTAACATTTCTCTTTTAGTTTCTCATTTATAGAAAAAACTAAACAAACGTCAAGATTTAACTGTGAACATGTCGACGACATGGAGAGTTTTTGTTTCAGGAATTGATGTGATTCAGAGGAGAGGAGAGAGAAGAGGAGGAGGAGGAGGAGGGGCAGGAGCAGGAGGAGGAGGAGGAGGAGGAGGAGCAGGAGGAGGAGGAGGAGGAGGAGGAGGAGCAGGAGGAGGAGGAGCAGGAGGAGCAGGAGGAGGAGCAGGAGGAGGAGGATGGAAAAAGTTTTTTGGTTGTTTCTCAGAGAGGAGAGGAGCAGAAGAAGAGGTAATTACTGTTTCCTGTTTGGCTTCCCCCACAGGAAGACTGGTCACTTCCTCCTCCAGCTCAGTGTGTGTGTGTGTGTGTGTGTGTGTGTGTGTGTGTGTGTGTGTGTGTGTGTGTGTGTGTGTGTGACATTCCTCGTCGTTCAAAGAGAAGCTGAAAGGAGGAAGCAGAGGGAGGAGGAGGAGGAGACATGTGACGGCTCCAAAACGATGAAAAAAGTCAACAGAGTTTTTAATGGATGCTCAAACTGCCAGATGGAGAAAAAAAAATGAGTTTATTTATTCAAAATATAAAATTGGAAAAAAAAACTAAAACGGTCTAAGATGTCAAATTAAATTAAATAAAAATACTTTGTATGATTTTAATGGACTTTTTTTTTAAAGGTAGTAGTCTTCTACTGTTTTAATAATAATAATAATAATAATAATAATAATAATAAAGAATAAGATAAAAATAAGATAAAGAAAACAAAGAGAGGAGAGAATAAAAATAAAAGAATGCCTAAAATTAGCTGAATTTTGTTTGAAATCTGGAAAAATGTGATCGTTTTAAAAAAAAATTGATTCTAAGTATTTAAACCATTCTTATGTTAATATATTTAGATATGATTTGTGAGTTAGAATTCTTGTGGATATATATATATATATATATATATATCCACACATATATAGTGTAATAATAATGATTCAAAAAGGGTCCAAATGTCTTATAATAATAATAATTATTATTATTATTATTATGTTATATTGTTTTCACTGGATTTAGACAAATTTAAACAATTAAAACAAAATTAAAAAATATTTTATGACTCAATCCCAATATGGAAACCCTAAATTTAAATTAAGAGAATTTTTTTTTATTTTATTTTTTATTTTACCTCTTTATTTTCTGCCCTCAGAGATCAATAAAGATGTGTTTAAACTTTACATCATTTCATTTTTTTTCTTGAAGTGAACACGAGATGACGAGGAGGAGGAGCAGGAGGAGGAGGAGGAGGAGCAGCAGGAGGAGGAGGAGGAGCAGGAGGAGGAGGAGGAGCAGGAGGAGGAGGAGGAGGAGAGGAGCTGCTGCGACTGACTGCTGACAACTGGCCCTGAGTGTGTGTGTGTGTGTGTGTGAGTGAGTGTGTGTGTTTCCACTGACCTCTCCTTGTATCACTGCTCTTACATGACAAACTGTAACATGGCCGTGGCAGGTGCACCACACACA
>NC_081539.1:1682464-1697464 GCF_030273125.1 Centropristis striata
AGAGAATACAAATAAAAAAATGCCTAAAATTAGCTGAATTTTGGTTGAAATCTGGAACAATGTGATCGGTTTAAAAAAAATAGATTTTAAGTGTTTAAACCATTTTTATGTTAATATATTTAGATATGATTTGTTAGTTAGAATTCTTGTGGATATATATATATATATATATATATATATATATATATCTATATATATAGATATATATATCTATAGATATATCTATATATATATCTATAGATATATATATAGATATATCTATCTATATATATCTATAGATATATATATATATATATATATATATATCTATATATATATATATAGATATATCTATAGATATATATATATATATATATATATATATAGATATATCTATATATATATCTATATATATATATATAGATATATCTATATATATATATATATATATATAGATATATCTATATCTATATCTATATATATATACATATATATATATATATATATATATATATTATTATTATTGTTGTTATTATTATTATGTGTTATTGTTTTCACTGGATTTAGACAAATTTAAACAATTAAAACAAAATTAAAAAATATTTTATGACTCAATTCCAATATGAAAACCCTAAATTAAAAATTAAGATATTTTTTTTTGTTTTATTTTATTTTTTACCTCTTTATTTTCTGCCCTCAGAGATCAATAAAGATGTGTTTAAACTTTACATCATTTCATTTTTCTTGAAGTGAACACGAGATGACGAGGAGGAGCAGGAGGAGCAGGAGGAGGAGGAGGAGGAGAGGAGCTGCTGCGACTGACTGCTGACAACTGGCCCTGAGTGTGTGTGTGTGTGTGTGTGTGTGTGAGTGAGTGTGTGTGTTTCCACTGACCTCTCCTTGTATCACTGCTCTTACATGACAAACTGTAACATGGCCGTGGCAGGTGCACCACACACACACACACCAACACACACACACATCTGAACCTGAGCCCGGGATTGTTTTTTACATGAGCATCATTCGTCTTCACCACACACACACAAATACACGCATACACACACACACACACACACTCTCTCTCTCTGTGATTGGCTGATGAAGTGCTCAGGCTGCAGTTTTTACAGCCAGTTGACATGAAATACAACAGGAGGCTGCAAGAGGAGAAGGAAGGGAGGAAGGAGGGAAGGAAGGAAGGAAGAAGGTAGGAAGGAAGGAGGGAAGAAGGAAGGAAGGACAGAAGAAGGTAGGAAGGAAGGAAGGAGTGAAGAAGGTAGGAAGGAAGGAAGGAGGGAAGAAGGTAGGAAGGAAGGAAGGAGGGAAGGACAGAAGAAGGAAGGAAGGAAGGAAGGAAGGAGTGAAGAAGGTAGGAAGGAAGGAAGGAAGGAAGGAGGGAAGAAGGAAGGAAGGAAGGAAGGAGTGAAGACGGTAGGAAGGAAGGAAGGAAGGAGGGAAGAAGGTAGGAAGGTAGGAAGGAAGGAGGGAAGGACAGAAGAAGGTAGGAAGGAAGGGAGGATGAAAGAAGGACAGAAGAAAGTAAAGAGGAAAGGTAAGAAGGAAGAAAGGAAGGAAATAAGGACAGAAAAAAGGATAAAGATAGATAGGAAGGGGAAAAAAGGAAGGGAGGAAGGAAATAAGGACAGAAGAAAGGTAGAAAGGAAGGAAGGATGGATGGATGGAAGGAGACAGAAGGAGAAAATGTAGGTGTTCAAGGAAGGAAGAAAGGAGGATGTGAGGAGACAGAGAAGGTGTCTGTGTTCAAGGAAGAAAGGAAGGATGGAAAGGAAGGGTGGAGCGAGGACAGAAGGAAGGAGGGAGGGAAGGAAGGAAGAAAGGATGGAGGGAATGAAGGAGGGACAGAAGGAAGGAAAGGAGGGAGGGAAGGACAGAAGGAATGAAGGAGTATGGAAGGAGACACAGAAGGAGAAAATGAAGTTGTTCAAGGAAACAAGGAAATAAGGAGAGGAAGGTAGAAAGGAATGAATCTTCCATCTTCAGCCTCCGAAAAGAAACTAAAGAGTTTAAAACCTGAAGTTCACATCAATGATCAAACCCTCAGAGAGTGTGTGTGTGTGTGTGTGTGTGTGTGTGTGTGTGTGTGTGCACTGAGGCACTCTGAGGATAAATACACACGTACACAGTGTGTGTGTGTGTGATAGCTGGTGTTACTGCATCTGCTCTCAGCCATCATTCTCACACACACACACACACACACACACACACACACACACACACACACACACACACACACACACACACACACACACACACACACACACAGAGCGCTGACATCCTGACATTCCTGCACATCCATGCAAAAGCAGAAAAAAAGGTCACCATGTGGGAGCCAGCGAGTAAATGGATGTGTGTGTGTGTGTGTGTGTGTGTGTGTGTGTGTGTGATGGAAAAGTTGTCTCTCGGTGCCAAAAGAGCTGCAAACAAAGACGAGCGCTCCATTTCTCCATCCTGCCTCTCACTCTCTCTCCTTACTCAACAAACATTTAATATTATTAATATTTAACTGTAATAATCAGGTTTTATTTTACTGTTTTACACATTTTCTAGACTCTTGTGCTGCAACATATAAAACTCTCTATAAACTTATATAAATAAGTCCTGCAGCTCTAATCAGAACAACAGTCTTTGTGCAGAAAAACAGTTAGAATGACAGAAATCAGAAAAAAAGATGAATTTCTCTGATGAATTATTTTTAAAAATGTGAATAAAACAGAATTTCTACATAAACACTTTCCCCAAAGTGTCCTGAATGTTATAAACCAGTTTTCTCCACACGTTTTCATGTTTCCATGTAGAATAATTAAAGAGATTCTGACACAAATATCAACATTTTAAGCTTCGTTTTTGTCACTTTTTATGACAGAAACTTTAATCACCGATGATGCGTTCAAGGGCCGTCGGAAAGTTCAAATTCTGACCATAGCGCCTGTTTTTAAAGTTTCTTTCTACGATAAACTGCATATTTATATTATTTATATATAAATATATACAAGAGACAAAAAAGGGGAGGGGAGGACAGAAGGAAGGAAGGGAAGGAGGGAAGGATGGACAGAAGAAAGAGAAGAAGGAAGAAAGGAAGGAAGGAGGGACAGAAGGAAGGGGGGAAGGAAGGAAGGGAGAAAGGAAGGAAGGAAGGAAGGAGGGACAGAAGGGAAAAAGGAGGGATGGAGGAAGGAAGGATGGAGTGAAGGGTAGAAGGAGGGAAGGAAGGATGGAAGGAAAATAGAAAGGAGGATGGAATAAAGGAAGGAGAGAAAGGGGACAGAAGGAAGGAAGGAAGGATAAACTAAATTAAATTAAGAGTATAAAACAACTTCCTGTTTGATCTTTACATCATTTTGTAAATCTACAGAAATCTAAATGAGGTTTTAAAGTATTCTGATATAATAAAGAACGTCACAGACCGGTTCAGACCGGTTCAGACTGGTTCAGACTGGTTCAGACTGGTTCAGACCGGTTCAGACCGGTTCAGACTGGTTCAGACCGGTTCAGACTGGTTCTCTGGACTGGGCCCACTGGAACCAGCAGCTTCCAGCCCACTGGTCCCAGTGTGTCAGAGCTCAAAGGGTTAAATTACGTCATTTATGTTAAAAGTCTGTCTCTGCTCCTCCTGGACCTCCTGCTGGGAGGAGCAGCTGTGAGGAGACGCTACCAGAGACAGCTCATCACAGGGAGGAGGGAAGGAGGGATGAAGGAGGGATGAAAGGAAGGAAGGATGAAGGAGGGATGGAGGGATTTGTTTAAAATAAATGTAAATGTGTGATGCATTCAGCAGCGGCTCTAAAAAGTAGGGTTTTTAATCGCCAAAAAATACTGTTTTATCACTGCTGTATTTAATTAATCAATTATTATTTTTTCCATAGTTGGACCTCAGTTGTCACTTTAAAAGTAACACTCCAAGCTGAATTATTATTATTATTTTACTAATATATTTAACTATCTTTTTATTCACTTTTTTACTGTATTATTATTATACGAATATATTTTAATATATTTTATTCACTTTACTGTATTATTATTATTATTATTATTATAATACGAATATATTTTCACGTTTTCAGTGTATTTTTATTATTAATTTTTTTAATTTTATTATAATTTTACTAATATAATATATATTATTCACTTTTTCAAGTATTTTTATTATTTTACTAATATATTAAAATATATATTATTCACTTTTTCAGTGTATTATTATTAGTATTATTGTCATCATTATTATTACTATTTTACTAATATATTATAATATCTTTTATTCAGTTTTTCTTTTTCACTTTTTAAACTTATTTATCATTATTATTGTTGGTTTGTTATTTAAAAATGTTAATATGACTGAATAAGTGCTGTCATTATTATATCATTAAGTCATTATTGTCAGAGTTTGAATATTCCTACAGGCCTTGAACGGATCATCACTATTTTATTTTTCCAATCTTCCTGACATTTGTTGCATATATAAATATTTTATTCCAATTTTTGAGAAATGATTTCTTGTGGAAATTCACCTTGATGCTAAACACGTTGAACTATTTGCACGTTTTCAATATTTTAAATGTAGAATAAAGTAAATTTGACACATTTATCACAATTGTATGCCCAATGATGCGTTCAAGGACCGTCGGAGATTTCAACTTCCGACGATAACGCCTGATTTTACAGTTTCTTTCTCCGATAAACGGAGGTTTTTTTTGGCGATCTTTTAAAGAAATCGTATTTCTCTGAGTACGGAGGCCTTCAGGTCGCCTGATGCTTATTAAATAACACAAAAAAAGCATCTTTTACATTTATTGAAGTCGCACTAGCAGCATCATTTACAGCCCGACCAGAGGCAAAGTGACAGAAGAGACACCTGCTGAAGGAAACAAACTCTCTCTCTAACGCTTTCTACCGCTCTCTTTTAGCTTCAGAGCTGTGTGTGTGTGTGTGTGTGTGTGTGTGTGTGTGTGTGTGTGTGTGTGTGTGATGGAGGGATGTATGGGGAGAGAGATAGAGGAGAGGAGGGGGAGGACGGGATCCGGTGACCATATGTCGGCTATTTATTACCTCCTCTAACTGTCGCTCTCTTCATCTCCTTCAGAATGGCTTCACACACACACACACACACACACACACACACACACACACACACACACACACACACACACACACAGGGGAAACCAGATTCCAGTCCACATTTCGTCCAGCATGCTGCTGCCTTCATTCATTCAGCCAGTTAACTCTCTGCAACATGTCAAATCTCTATAATATTAAAGTCCTGCAGCTCTAATAACAACAACTCAAACAGTGTTTGTGCAGAAAAACACAGTTAGAATGACAGAAACCAGAAAAAAAGATGAATATGTCCTGAATGGTGTAAGAAAATAACACAAAATGACAAAAAAAACCATAAAATTGCCAAAAAATATGTTTTAAAAACCAGTTTTCTCCACATATTGAAGTATTGTCATGTTTCCAGCCTCTCCTGTCCTCTCCTCTCTGCTCTGTGTAAACAGCCTCTCCTGTCCTCTCCTCTCTGCTCTGTGTAAACAGCCTCTCCTGTCCTCTCCCCTCTGCTCTGTGTAAACAGCCTCTCCTGTCCTCTCCTCTCTGCTCTGTGTAAACAGCCTCTCCTGTCCTCTCCTCTCTGCTCTGTGTAAACAGCCTCTCCTGTCTCTGAAACAGGTTTTCAGTAAATATTTGTCTATAATATGACCGGCAACATTTCCGAAAAAAGACACAAAATCACCAAAAATTACCAACAAAAGGAGACAAATTTACCAAAAAAAAATACATAAAATGACCAAAAGAAACCATTAAATTACCTAAAAGTACCAAAAAAAGATACAAAAATGACCAAAACAAGACGAAAAAATACCAAAAAAAGTCAACATATTGTACTTATTGAAGCATTGTCATGTTTCCAGCCTCTCCTGTCCTCTCCCCTCAGCTCTGTGTAAAGTTTTGGTCACTTTTTAGAACAGAAACTTTCGTAAATTATGATGCGTTCAAGGACCGTCAGACGATAACGCCTGTTCTCAAAGTTTCTTTCTACGATAAACGGTGTATTTTTATTTTACTTTTAATTTAAAAAAAAAAAACATACTTTTTAAACCCGCAGCAGGTTCTGCGTTACTCGTTTATAAAACTTCTTTCTAATAATTTCAGTGACACATGGAGAATAAACACATTCTGACACTAATATCAACATTTTAAGCTTCGTGTTGATCACTTTTTTACAGCGGAAACTATCATAACCTATGATGCATTCAAGGACCGTCTGAAAGTTCAAACTCTGACGATGAAGCCAGTTTTCACAGTTTCTTTCTATGATAAAAGGTTCATTTTTGGCGATTCTTTAAAAGAAAAAACACTTTTCAAAGAGAGTTAAAGTTAATCAGATGTAAAGTTTTTCTTTTCTTTACTCCGTTTGTAAATAAATTGTGTTTTATGCGTCACGTTGCAGAGTTTTTCAGAGTTTTGCAGCGTGATCAGAAGCTGCACGTGATGAATCTCGTGTTTACGAGTCAAAGTGATGCTGAAGAAAGTGAAACAGTGTTTATCTGAGACTGTTTCTGTTTCTGACTCGACCACAACAGGAAGCTGAGACTGTCAGAGCTGCTGCTCCTTCTGAGAGAGAGATTGATGAGCCTCCTCCTCCTCCTCCTCCTCCTCCTCCTCCTCCTCCTCACACTGGGCTGCCACCTCCCCTCCTCCTCCGCTCTGCTCTGTCCTGACTTGTTAACTCGTGAAGCTGAACTCAGGAAATCCTAAAAAACTTCTTCAAAAGTGGCCAAAAGTATCTGGACACAAAAGTTTCCTTTATAAAAAGTGACAAAAACTGTTGATTTTAGTGTCAGAATCTCTTTATTCTCCATGTGTCATTAAAAAAAAGAAACCAGATCCTGTTAAACAGGCGTGTCTCGTTTGTTGGTATTTTTTGCTAATTTAATGTCTTTTTTGGTAATTTTGTGTATTTATATGGTATATTTGTCTCTTATTGTTGGTAATTTTGTGTCTTTTTTTAGTAATTTTGTCTCGTTTGTTGGTATTTTTTGGTAATTTCATGTCTTTTTTGGTAATTTTGTGTCTTTTTTTAGTAATGTAATGTCTTAATTGGTCATTTTATGTATTTATATGGTATATTTGTCTCCTATTGTTGGTAATTTTTTGTCTTTTTTTGTAATTTTGTCTCGTTTGTTGGTATTTTTTGCTAATTTCATGTCTTTTTTGGTAATTTTGCTGCTCTGTCCTGACTTGTTAACTCGTGAAGCTGAACTCAGGAAATCCCAAAAAAACTTGTTCAAAAGTGGCCAAAAGTATCTGGACACAAAAGTTTCCTTTATTAAAAAGTGACAAAAACTGTTGATTTTAGAGTCAGAATCTCTTTATTCTCCATGTGTCATTAAAAAAAATTCTGTTAAACAGGCGTTATCGTCAGAGTTTAAACTTTCCGACGGTCCTTGAACTGCTCATCGGTTCTGAAAGTTTTCCGATATAAAAAATGACTAAAACTTCAGTTAATTGATTTGATTTTTGTGTCAGATGTTTCCAATGGCCCAAAACACCAAAATATTCAGTTTATTATGATATAAAACTAACAAAAAAGCAGCAAATTGATTATAAAAATAGTCAATTATCACAAAGTTATCATTTAATATCTGGTGGGGTTGATTTCTTCTGGACATGACAGATTTAATTTATTATAAGTTTAAATTATGTCAATTAAAAGTGAACTTAAAGGAGTTTCAGGTGTTGATGAGTTCTGCTGCATTTAACCCTCTGAAGCCCAGAGAATACATGTTTATAGATTTATATATTTATAACATATTTGGATGGAAGCCTGGCTAATTAGTTATTTAATTCAATTTATGGAGATTTTTAATAATTTATCACTTTATT
This sequence comes from Centropristis striata, assembly GCF_030273125.1. Classification (NCBI taxonomy): domain Eukaryota; kingdom Metazoa; phylum Chordata; class Actinopteri; order Perciformes; family Serranidae; genus Centropristis; species Centropristis striata. The sequence goes on from NC_081539.1 coordinate 1,690,340, forward strand.
ACTTCTGATATATATTAGTTATTTTAAAAAAATAGAACTTCATTAAAGACTCGTTTATTGTCGACCATCAGAGTTTTGTTTTGCTTCTTTTTTGGCTTAAAAACGTCAAAATTTGTTTCTATAAAATCATCAAATCTATTAATAAACGAATCGTTTCAGCTTTGAAGAGACGAAACAGAGTTCAGACGTTCTCAACAAACTTTTTATACACTTCTATCTTCATCCTCCTCCTCTTCCTCCTCTCTTCTCCTCTCCATCTCCTTCTCCTCCTCTCCCACTCCTCCCCCCTCTCCCTCCACTTTCTCCTCGTCCTCCCTCTCCTCCTGCTCCTCCTCCCTCCCTTTCTGCAGAAACTTTTTCTACACTTCTATCTTCTTGCTCCTCCTAATTCCTCCTCCTCTTCCTCCCTCTCCTCCTCTTGCTCTTCTTCCCTCCTCCTCCTCCTCTCCCTCTCCCTCCACTTTCTCCTCCTCCTACCTCTCCTCCTTCCTCCCGCTCTTCCTCCTCTCTTCTTCTCCTCCTCCTCCTCCTCCTCCTCTCCCTCCACTTTCTCCTCCTTCCATTTCTGCGGAAACTTTTTCTACACTTCTATCTTCTTGCTCCTCCTAATTCCTCCTCCTCCCTCTCCTCCTCTTCCTCCCTCTCCTCCTCCTCTTGCTCTTCTTCCCTCCTTCTTCTCCTCTCCATCTCCTCACTCCTCCTCCTCTCCCTCTCCTCCTCCCTCCCCCTCTTTCTCCTCTCTCCTCCCTCCATTTCTGCAGAAACTTTTTCTACACTTCTGTCTTCTTACTCCTCCTAATTCCTGCTCCTCCTCTCCATCTCCTCCTCCTCCTCCTCCTCCTCCTGCTCTCTTGCATCATCTTGTCTATCAGGTTCGTCCCTGCTCTCTATGTGTGTGTGTGTGTGTGTGTGTGTGTGTGTATGTGTGTGTGTGTGTGTTTAGCTCCTGTGTGTTAAAGTGTTCAGATTTCATCGTCAGTGTGTCGCTCCACTGTAACATACCAGAGGGGGGGAGGAGGGGGGGGGGGGGGGGTTGGTAGTGTATCAGCCAATCAGAACGCAGCCTGACTGTGGAAAATGCCTGCCAGCTCTCAGCCAATCAGGACGCAGATTCCTGCACTCGCTCTGTGTCTCTCACATGAACAAACACACACACACACACACACTCATCCCTGTGTGTGTGTGTGTGTGTGTGTGTGTGTGTGTGTGTGTGTGTGCCGTTTCATCTCTCCTCTCTTTGTCTGTCGACTCGTTTGAGACTTTTCACACACTTTGTTTTCTTCCTGTTTGTCTGTTTTTTAGCTTTATTTTGATCATTCTACGTGTCTGAAAGCGACTAATAAAGATAAAAGTTTCTCAGATGAAAATTCTGACAGTTTTTAACTCTCTACTTCAACAAAAACCCTCCGTTTATCACAGAAAGAAACTGTGAAAACAGGCGTTAACGTCAGAGTTTGAACTTTCCCACGGTCCTTGAATGCATCAGTTAGTAAGTTTCTGTTATAAAGTGTCCGTAACTTGTGTTAAATGTTGATATTAGTGTCAGAATCTCTTTATTCTCCATGTGTGGCTTAAAATAAACCAGATCCTGTTAAACACGATTTAAAAACAAGTTTCCTGCAGAGTTTTTGAGGTAAATCTGCACAAACAAAAAGCTGCAAAACATCAAATAAACATCAGAAACCGTCAACAAGCAGCTGCAACCAGCCGGAGGATTTATAGATATTAAAGAGGAAAATCAGAGAGTTTATTAAAACAAGAAACATAAAGCAGCAGCAGAGCTCTCAGGATGGAAAGAAGCTGAACAGGTAAAGAACAAAACTGCAGATTTTACCAAAAGTTCTATTTTAAAATATTATTAAATGTCTGAATGTTGTTTTTTTTAACGACAAGATTTTATTCTCATTAATCTTTAAGGTAAAATTAATTATCATAGGAGGAGGAGAAACACAAGAAACCATCTAAAGTGAACAACCATGTTGGGAAAAAACAATAAAATAAAAATGACACAATTTATCATTCCTCGAAACTATAAAAACAGAAATTATCTTTGTTTTTTTTTTATTTTTTCCTCTTTGTTTTTGCTTTTTAAATCTATCGTGAGTTCAGGTCACTTAATGTGTGAAGAAACTGAATAACTGACGAGACAAAAGAAGAATATTTCCTTCAGAGAAGTCGTGAAGAAGAACAAAGAAAACAAGTGAAGAACTTCAAATGTGACGTCAGTTTACTGAGCTGGAAGAATGAAAAGGGTCAAAGGTCGACGATGGAGGGAGGATGGAGGGGTGATGGAGGGAGGATGGAGGGGTGATGGAGGGAGGATGATGGAGGGAGGATGGAGGGAGGATGGAGGGATGATGGAGGATGGAGGGGCGATGGAGGGGTGATGGAGGGGTGATGGAGGGATGATGGAGGGAGGATGGAGGGAGGATGGAGGGGTGATGGAGGGAGGATGGAGGGGTGATGGAGGAAGGATGGAGGGGTGATGGAGGGAGGATGGAGGGGTGATGGAGGAAGGATGGAGGGGTGATGGAGGGAGGATGGAGGGGTGATGGAGGGAGGATGATGGAGGGAGGATGGAGGGAGACTGTAGGGATGATGGATGGGCGATGGAGGGAGGATGGAGGATGGAGGGGCGATGGAGGGATGATGGCGGGAGGATGATGGAGGGAGGATGGAGGGAGGATGGAAGGGGGATGGAGGGAGGGATGATGGTGGGAGGATGGAGGGAATATGGTGGGAGGATGATGGAGGATGGAGGGATGATGGGAGGATGATGGAGGGATGATGGAGGGAGGATGGAGGGAGGGATGATGGAGGGATGATGGAGGGATTATGGAGGGCGAATGGAGGGATGATAGAGGGATGATGGAGGGATGGAGGGGTGATGGAGGGCGAATGGAGGGAGGATGGAGGGATGATGGAGGGATGATGGAGGGATGATGGAGGGAGGATGGAGGGTGATGAGAGGATGATGGAGGGAGGATGGAGGGTGATGGAGGGAGGATGGAGGGACGATGGAGGGATGATTTGAGGATGATGGAGGGAGGATTGGAGGATGATGGAGGGATTATGAAGGAAGGATGGAGGGATGATGGAGGGAGGATGGAGGGATGATGAGGAAGGATGGAGGGAGGATGGAGGGGTGATGGAGGGAGGATGATGGAGGGACTATGGAGGGATGATGGAGGGATGGTGGAGGGATGATGGAGGGAGGTTGGAGGGATGATGGAGGGAGGATGGAGGGAGGATGGAGGGATGATGGAGGGAGGATGGAGGGTGATGGAGGGAGGATGATGGAGGGACTATGGAGGGATGATGGAGGGATGGTGGAGGGATGATGGAGGGAGGTTGGAGGGATGATGGAGGGATGGTGGAGGGATGATGGAGGGAGGTTGGAGGGATGATGGAGGGAGGATGGAGGGAGGATGGAGGGACAATGGAGGGATGATGGAGGGATGATGGAGGGACGATGGAGGGATGATGGAGGGAGGATGGAGGGAGGATGGAGGGAGGATGGAGGGAGGGATGATGGAGGGAGGATGGAGGGAGGATGGAGGGAGGATGGAGGGATGATGGAGGGAGGATGGAGGGTGATGGAGGGACGATGGAGGGAGGATGGAGGGATGATGGAGGGATGATTTGAGGATGATGGAGGGAGGATTGGAGGATGATGGAGGGATTATGAAGGGAGGATGGAGGGACAATGGAGGGATGATGGAGGGACAATGGAGGGATGATGGAGGGACAATGGGAGGACGATGGAGGGATGATGGGAGGATGATGGAGGGAGGATGGAGGGTGATGGAGGGATGATGGAGGGAGGATGGAGGGAGACTGTAGGGATGATGGAGGGATGATGGAGGGAGGATGGAGGGAGGATGGAGGAGGGCCATGCTGCTGAACGATGGAGAGAATGAGGAAGAAACAACGGAAGAGATGAAGATATGACGGCGCGATGCGACGGAGAGCGAGGGATGAAAGAGGAGGAGAGATGGAGGAGAAGGTGTGTGTGTGTGTGTGTGTGTCAGGATGGAGGGATGATGGAGGGATGATGGAGGGATGATGGAGGGAGGAGGAGGAGGAGGAGCATATTTACCCGTCCTTTTTTCCTAAAGCAACGCTCGCTCTAGTCGCTCGTGTCGCTCGGGGCGATGCGGGAGGGGGCGGGGTTTGTTGTTGTTGTTGTTGTTGTTGTTGTGTGTGTGTCTGCAACCACTGCTCACACTGCAGGAGGAGAGCACAGAGAGACAGTCAGTAACACACACACACACACACAAAACACACACACCAGTACACACACAATACACTGCAGAGCGAAGGTGAGCGCACACACACACACACACACACACACACACACACACCAATAAGTGTAATAAAGCCAGAATATCTCCAAGTCACTAAAAAGTCGAAGTAGGGAACGAAAAGAGATTCAACAAAAAGTCTTTCTATCTAGGAGGAGAAGAAGAGGAGCAGGAGAAGAGGAGGAGAAGAGCCTGTTTCATCCCTCTCTCCAGGGAGGAGAGGAGGAGGAGAGGAGGAGGAGAAAGAAGAGGAGGAGGAGGAGAGGATGAAGAGGAGGTGAAGGAGGAGGAGGAGAAGAGGAGGAGGAGGAGAGGATGCAACAGGCGGCAGGATGAGAAGTATTTATGGATGGAGGGATGAGAGGAGAAGAGAGGGGGAGGAGAGAGAGATTAAGAGCTTACAGGGCTGTAAGGCTAATTAGGAGGCAGCAGAGGATGGACAGAGGAGGAGGAGAGGAGGAGAGGGGAGGAGGAGAGGAGGAAACAGGAGCAGTTTCCTCTTTAATCAGCTGTTTATTATCAACAGGATCTGAACCATCACAAAGTGTTAGCTCTGCAGCAGGGAGAGGAGGTGCCAGCTGGTGGGAGAGGAGGTGTCAGCTGATGGGAGAGGAGGTGTCAGCTGATGGGAGGGGAGGTGCCCTGCTCCTCCTCCTCCTAACCCTGCTGGTTTATCACCATGTTCTCCCTCCAACACACAAAGCTCCTGCTAAGCCAGCAGCTAATGAGCTAGCGGCGCTAACTGCTGCTGCTGTTTGTTTGGAGCTCTGAGGAGCTAAACGCTCCAGATGCAGATTAAAGCAGACAGGAGGAGCCAATAATGTCTCCTCCTGCAGGAGGAGCCTCCTGCAGGAGGAGCTGCTAATGTCTCCTCCTGCAGGAGGAGCTGCTAATGTCTCCTCCTGCAGGAGGAACCGCTGATGCCTCCGTCTGAAGCGAAGCAGCCAATTATTGCAGCTTTAAATGAAATCTAAAATACAAGAAAAGCATTTCCCTTTATCAGAATTATTATAATTAATTTCCGTCAATTTCTTTACTTAATTTTCTTATTATTGTTTATTTTTTTATACTATTTATTATTATTATATAATTATATTTTATTATACTATTAATTTACTTTTATTATGATATTTTTAAATGTTTATTATTATTGTTTATCTTTATATATTAATCATTTCCCTTTATTATAATTTTTCAATGAATTTTACATTTATTTTTTGTTACCATTGTTTATTTTATTATAATATTATTTATGTCACTTTATTATTATTATTATTATTATTATTATTATAATTAATTAAAATTATTTGGGGTCTTTAATTTCTTACTATTATTATTATATTTATTTAATTTATTAAAATGTCATTGTGTGTATAAGTTTTTATACTTATTTCTTCTATTATAATCATTACAATTATTTTTACATATTTATTGGCTTTCTACCAATATTGTTTATTTGAATATATTTATTTCCTTTTTCTATAATTATTGTTTTGATGCATTTCTACTTTTTAAAAGTTATTTATCTGTTGATGTTTAATATTATTGTTTATTTTATTATAATACATTAATTTCTCATTATGTTAATAATTATAATTCTGTTATTTTTAGCTTCTTTTTTTTCTTCCTGTTAAAATTATCTAATTATTGTTGATTTAACTGTGATATTTAAATTTTTATTTATTGTGATTATTATTTTTAATTGAAATGTATTATTTTATTGAGTTATTTGTCTTCTATAATTATTATTATTATATAATTTATTTATCTTAAATATTATTGTTATTTTAATATTTTTGCATTTTTATTATTATTATTGTTATTACTATATAATTTATTTATCTTAAATATTATTGTTGTCAATAATTTTGCATCTTTATTATTATTATTATTATTATATATTTTATTACAATCATATTTAATTCCACTATTATAATGAATATTATTGCGTTGAATTTATTTATTTATTTATTCTACTTATTGTGAAAGTTATAGACATTAAAGTTTAACTTTAAATAATTAAACATGATGATTAAAATGTTTCAGTGGAATAAAAACTGTTTGTGTTTACAGCCTCAAACTTCTATTAAACGTTTTCAGGTTCAGCAACTTTTTATTATTTCTAACGAACACAAAGTCGTGAAACATGAACCAGGGCTGTGTGTTACTGTGTGTGTTAGTGTGTGTGTTACTGTGTGTGTGTGTGTGTGTGTGTTACTGTGTGTGTGTGTGTGTGTGTGTGTGTGTTGGTGTAACTGGGTGACTGGGGACCATCAGGAGTAAAAACCTGAGAGAGAAAAGATGCTTCAGACTGAAGATCAGAGGCCTGTAAGACGCTCCGAGGGTAAAAATAACCCGCCGAGCAGGATGAGGAATGTGTGTGTGTGTGTGTGTGTGTGTGTGTGTGTGTGTGTGTGTGTGCTGAAGAATGCTGCCCTGCTTCTGGTTGACAGGCATGGACAAGTGTAGAGAGCCTGGAGGAGGAGAGGAGATAAGGAGAGGAGGAGGAGGAGGTGACAAAATAAAAGTCTTCAGGAGGAGAAAAGGAGGAAAATAACTGAGACGAGATGGAAAGAGGATTCAGAGGGAGATGTTTTGTGCTGTGAATATTGTGAATATTGTTCAATAAGTGGCACTTTAACTTTTTGTTCTGTGTGTTTGGTACCAAATAAAACTAGAAGATCTACAGAATAAACATGTGTTGGGAAAAAGAGGAGGAGGAGGAGGAGGAGGAGGTGAAAGAAGAGGAGGCGGAGGAGGAGTAGAAGTCTTATTTATTACAGTCCTATTTATTTCTCTACTATAATTATTTTTATTATAA
>NC_081539.1:1699964-1713417 GCF_030273125.1 Centropristis striata
CACACTCACACACACACACACACACACACTCTAACAGGTGTGGGAGACAGCAGCGACCTCTGCTCTCTCCTCTGTGAGTCCTCTATTCATTCAAACCACGCTAACAGATGCTAAGCTAGTGCTGCTACGTGTCTGTGTGTGTGTGTGTGTGTGTGTGTGTGTGTGTGTGTGTGTGTGTGTTGCAGCCACTTGTGTCTCCTCTGTTTGACTCTGTGAAGCTTCATTATTCACGTGTGTGTCACCAGATGCTACAACGTGAAACACACACGTTCACCAGCTCCTGATGAACACTTGTGCTGCTCACAGTGTGTGTGTGTGTGTGTGTGTGTGTGTGTGTGAGTGTGTGTGTGAGAAACAGCAGCGAGCAGATGTTAACACACACACACACAAAAAAACGTATCTTTTAAAGGTACAATATGTCACTTTTCTGCGTCAAAATGCCTTAAAAACAACGCATATTTTGCTGTAAAATCTGATTTTAATCGATGAGCAGTTCAAGGACCGTCGGAAACTTTAAATTTCAACGACGATGCTTGTTTTTACAGTTTCTTTCTATGATAAACTGTTTTTTTTGGTGATTTATTAAAATAAACATGTTTCCAGTCTGTTCTGAGGGTTAAATGACTTGTTTCATCTCTAGTTTGGAAGCTATTCTATAACTTATCTCTTGTCTCGAGGATAAAGTGAATTTGGCTGAAAAGTGACGACGTTACGCTTCGTTTTGGTCACTTTTTATAACAGAAACTTCCCCAAATGATGTGTTCAAGGACGGTCGGGACAGTTCGAACTCTGACGACAATGCCTGTTTCTTTCTGAGATAAATGGCGTTTGGTTTTTTGGCATTTTTAACAGAAAAGATTCTCTTCAGAGAGTTTCTGTCTGTTGTGTTCGATGTCTAGACACAGTTTTTATCCACTAAAGCTACAAAACAATAAAATGGTATTAATGCCAGTCGACCAAGTCTAGTGGAGGAGCCTTCAGCTCTCAGGAGGAGGAGGAGGAGGAGGAGGAGGAGGAGGAGGAGGAGGAGGAGGAGGACAGAAACAGATGTCTCTGACCTCCTCAGATTCATTTTCATCTTTAAAAAAAAAAGGGAAAAGTCGTATTTTCCACTGAGGTTTGGAACATTTTCTCTTCAAATAAAAACACAAACACTCCTTTAACTTCCTCCTCCTTCTCCTCCTGCACTTCCTCCTCCTGCTCCTCCTGCACTTCCTCCTCCTGCTCCTCCTGCACTTCCTCCTCCTGCTCCTCCTGCTCCTTCTCCCTCCTCCTGCACTTCTACATCCCTCCCTGCAGGAGTCAGACCTCCTTCTCCTCCTTCCTGCTCCTTCATCTACCTCCTCCTCCCTTTTCCTCCTCCTCCTTCTCCTTCTTCTCTCCTCTCCTCCTCTCTCCTCTTCTCCCTCCTTCTCCTCGTTCTCCTCCTCCTCCTCCTCCTCCTCCCTCCTCCTGCTCCACTTCCTCCTCCTTCTCCCTCCTCCTTCTCCTCCCTCCCTCCTCCTTCTCCCTCTTCCTCCTCCCTGCCTCCTTCTCTCTCCTCCTTCCCTCCTTCCCTCCTCCCTCCTTCTCCCTCCTTCTCCTCCTTCCTTCTCCCTCTTCTTCCACCTCCTCCTTCCCTCTTTCTCTTCCTCCTCTCCTCCTCCTCCTCCTCTCCCTCCTCCTCCACCACTTCCTCCTCCTCCCTCCTTCTCCTTCTCTCTCCTCCGTCCCTCGTTCTCCCCTCCTCCTTCTCTCTCCTCCTTCTCCCTCCTTCTCCTCCTTCCCCCTCCTCCTCCTCCTCCTTCCCTCCTTCTCCCCCTCCCCCCCTACCCCCTCTTCTTCTTCTCCTCCTCCTCCTCCTCCTCCTCCAGTTGTCTCTCAGCTCAACAAGTGACACATTCATCGTCTGCTCACACACTCTATGAATCAAACACACACGCTTCATATCTGCAACACAATCGGGAGTGTGTGTGTGTGTGTGTGTGTAAAATCTGAACACACACACACACACACACACACACATATTTGTAGGCTGACAGATACTGGTGTGTGTGTGTGTGGGGGGGGGGGGACACACACACAGCTGGCCACATCCATAACAGTGAGTCTATCAGAGTGTGTGTGTGTGTGGTTGAAGTCGTATGAAAAGACTAGAAGCTGCCTAAATTAACTAATTAATTAATTAATGCCATATTATGTTTTTTTAATTTAAAAAAACATAATATGGCATTTAATGTGAAAAAAGAATATAAAGAAATTACATTTAATTTAGTTAAATTAAATTAACTAAACTAATTAATTTGCAATAATTCAGCTATTTTCTCAATTTTGCCTTTTTATTTTTAATTTTTATTTATTATTAAATTTGTAATTGCAATTATTATTTTTATTATTATTAATTTTGCATTTCTCTCTTTTTTATTGATTTTAAATTTAAATAAATGTTGCTTTTTTAAATGAATTTACTCATTTATGTTTATATTACAATTATAATTAATAAATAAATAAATAAATACATCTGAACATATATAAATGTTTAAAATACATTTTGAAATAAAATAAATAAATAAAGATAATTATTACAAAGGCAAATCTTTTGAAAAAACACCAACACATTTTTAGAATTTAATTAATTTAAAGTTTGTTTATTTTGCTTTTATTCTATTGTTTTATCTGTGTTGCATTATTTTAATCCATTAATTGTTTTTGTATATTTTGTACAACATACATAAATATATATTATAATTATATATATAATTATAATATATAAATGATGTATATTTGTAGATTAATATTATTATTATTCCTGTAAAAAACAACAACTAATACACTGTTTTCTGCAGATTTGAAGACTTTTTGAAGATTTTTCTGCACAGACGAAACTAAAATCTGAGAAATAATCTGTAAATAATGAGAAAGTTTTGTTTGAGGAGTTAAAAATATCCTCCTCCTCCTCCTGCTCCTCCTCCTCCTCCTCCTCCTCCTCCTCCTCCTCCTCCTCCTCCTCCTGCTGGAGTTACAGCAACAATAGCAGCAGGGTGTGACTCCTCCTGCTCCTCCTCCTCTTTTCTTCTCTCTCCATCTCTCTGTATGCAAAGTTAAACCTCACAGCTTTCACCACCTGAGAGAGAGAGTGTGTGTGTGTTTCTGTGTGTGTTACTGTTTGTGTGTGTGTGTGTGTGTGTGTGTGTGTGTGTGTGTTACTGTGTGTGTGTGTGTGTGTGTGTGTGTGTGTGTGTGTGTGTGTGTGTGTTGAATAAATCCAAAGCTCAAACCGGCTTTGGCGTGTATGAGCACGCTGTGGGGCCTCAAGGCGACACACACACACACACACACACACACACACACACACACACACACACACACACACACTGAGCTGCTGGAGTGTTTCTGTGTTTTCACTATAAATCAACGACATGATTACAATCTAAACACACATTAACTGTGTTTTTGTTTCAATAAATAATGAGACAATCACTGCTCACACACACACACACACACACACACACAGTAACACACACACACACACACAGATTACTCACTAACTTTAGAAACTTTGTGTATTTATTTTTACTTTGTAATAAATCTCTTTTTAACTAATAAAGTCCTCTTTGTCTCCTTCACTTGTCTCCTTCCTGTTTCTTTCCTCAACTCTTTCCCTTGTTTCCTTTCCTTCCCCATTCTTCATCCCTTGTCTCCTTTCCTTGCTCCCTTCCTCCCCCTCTCCTTCACTTGCCTCCTTTGCCCATTTCTTTCCTTCCTCTCTCCTTTCACTCATCTCCTTTCCTTCCTCTCTCTCCCTCTCTCTTTCCCTTATTTTCTTCCCTTGTCTCCTTTCCTTCCTCCATCTCTCCTTCACTGGCCTCCTTTCCTCCCTTTCCCTCCTACCCCATTCTTCATCCCTTGTCTCCTTTCCTTGCTCCCTTCCTCCCCCCTCTCCTTCACTTGCCTCCTTCGCCCATTTCTTTCCTTCCTCTCTCCTTTCACTCATCTCCTTTCCTTCCTCTCTCTCCCTCTCTCTTTCCCTTATCTTCTTCCCTTGTCTCCTTTCCTTCCTCCCAGTCTCCTTCACTTGCCTCCTTCCCCAGTTTCCTTTCCTTGTCGCTTTTCTTCCCTTTCCCTCCTTCACCCATCTCCATCCCTTGTCTCCTTTCCTCTCTCCTCCACTTTTCTCCATCTCCTTTCCCTCTTCCTTCTCTCCTTCGCCATTTATTTTCCTTCCATCTCTCCTTCACTTGTCTGATTCCCTGTTCTCATTTCCTTTCCTGACTCCCTTGTCTCCTTTTCCTTTCTTCCTTTCTATCCCCCTCTCCTTCCCTTATCCACATCTCTTGCCTCCTTTCCTTACTCCATCTCTCCTTCACCTGCCTCCTTCTCTCATCTCCTTTCTTCAACCCATCCCCCCTTTCTTTCCTTCTCTCGTCTCCTTTCCTCATCTCCTTTTCCCTGTCTCATCCCCCCTTTCCTCTCCTTCCCTCGTCTCCTTTCCTCCCCCCAGTCTGTTCCTTCACTTGTCTCCTTGAACACTCTCCTGAACTCTAAACTCAAATTAAATTAAAACAAATGTATGATCTTATTCTCCTCCACAAATGTTGCCTACATTACCCACAATGCACCACTGACCGGCTGAAAACAGGCCTCAAAGAACACATTTACACCGTCTCTCCTGTTAGTTTGATAAGAAACTGATGAAACTACAGATTTGTAGAAGAAGAAGAGGAGGAGGATGAGGAGGATGAGGAGGAGAGAAAAGATGGAGAGAGAAAGAAAGAATGAAAAAAAGATGAAAAACAGAGAGAAAGATGCAGAAAGAGAGAGAAACTCCCCCTCTTCTCACCATAATGGCGTCTTTGTGTGTCAGAAGAATACAGCCTTCATGTGGACACACACACACAGTCACACACACACACACACACACAGTCACACACACACACACAGACACACAGACACACACACACACACACACACACACACACACACACTCACACACACAGAGTCAGACACACACACACACACACACACTCACACACACAGAGTCAGACACACACACACACACACACACACACACACACACAGAGTCAGACAGTTGTAATTAGATGATGCAGTTCAGCCTCAGAGATTCTTTCTCTCCCTCCATCTTGTCTCCTTTCCTTCTTTTCCTCCCTCCTTCTCTTGTCTCCTTTCCTTCTTTTCCTCTCTCCTTCTCTTGTCTCCTTTCCTTCTTTTCCTCCCGCCTTCTCTCGTCTCCTTTCCTTCTTTTCCTCCCTCCTTCTCTTGTCTCCTTTCCTTCTTTTCCTCTCCCCTTCCTTCCTCTACTTTCCTTCCTTCCTCTCCCTTTATCTTGTCTCCTTTCCTTCCTTCCTCTACTTTCCTTCCTTCCTCTCCCCTTCCCTTGTCTCCTTTCCTTCCTCTCCCCTTCTCTTGTCTCCTTTCCTTCTCTCTCTGTCTGCCTTCATCACCTTCCTCCTCCTCTCTTCCCTCCTCTCCTCCCTTCATTATCTCTCCTCCTCCTCCTCCTCCTCCTCCCTCTAACCATCTAACTCCTGATACAGGATAAAGTACAAGGCCACACATTCGACCAATCAGATCGCTCGCTGCCTGCAACCCTCCCATCCCACACCAACAGCTGTGTGTGTGTGTGTGTGTGTGTGTGTGTGTGTGTGTGTGTGTGTGTGTGTGTTGGCAACTTAAACAGCTGTTGTTGCCGAGGAAACCAACTTTTTCCAGTTTAAACCAGTTTAACTGAGAACGACTCAGTCTGAAGCCACAAAACTTCATCTGAGCCTCCTTCTCTCCTTCACTCATCTCCTTTCCTTCCTCCCTCTCTTTTCCCCTTCTCTCCTTTCCTTCCTCCCTCTATCTTTCCTTCCTTCCTTCCTTTCCTCCTCTGTCCTATCCTTATCTCCTTCATTGTCTCCTTTCCTCCCTCTCTCCTCCCTTCCTCCTTCCCTTCTCTACCCTTCTTTCCTTTTCTACCTTCCTCTGTCCTTTCCCCCCTCCTCCACTTAACTTCTTCCCTTGTCCCCTTTCCTTTCTCCCCATCTCCTTCCCTTGTTTCCTTTCCTCTTTCTCTCCTTTCCTCATCTATTACCCATGTCTCTTTACCTCCGTTCCTCCTTCACTTGTCTGACTTCCTTATCTTGTTTCCTTTCCTGACTTTCTTTCCTTTCCTTCCTCCATCTCTCCTTTCCTTCCTTCCTCTCCCCTTCTCTTGTCTCCTTTCCTTCCTCCCTCTCCCCTTTATTTCTCTCCTCTCTCCTTCTGTTGTCTCCTTTCCTTCCTTCCTTCCTCTTCTTTCCTTACTTTCCTCTCCCCTTCTCTTGTCTCCTCTCCTTCCTTCCTCTCCCCTTCTTTTGTCTCCTTTCCTCTCCCCTTCTCTTGTCTCCTTTCCTTCCTTCCTCTCCCCTTCTTCTGTCTCCTTTCCTCTCCCCTTCTCTCGTCTCCTTTCCTATCCTTCCTATCCTCGTGATGTCTGCCTTTAAGATTCATTTCTGACCATGAAAACTTGTACGTGTGCGTGTGTGTGTGTGTGTGTGTGTGTGTGTGTGTGAGTGTGTGAGTGTGTGTGTGTGTGTGTGTGTTTTACAGCATCTTTTACACACAGAGCAAAGGTTTCAGAGATAAAAGGTTAATGTGTGACCGAGGCAGGAGGATAAACTTTGCCCAGTCGACTCGTTGCTGATTTCTCTTATCGGAGTGACAGAGATGCTGAAACAACAGCGCCGTATCCTTCACTTCCTGTCTGCACAGGAAGCAGGAAGTGGCAGGAGGCTCTGCAGGGACTCAGCATTCTTCTGTTTCAACCCCCCCCATCTCTCCTCATCTCTCCCCCAACCAGGAGGTGAGGAGGAGCACGTTAGTTTGGGAAGTAAAAGCTCAGAAGAGATGATTTCAGCCTTCCTAGATGCTTTTATTTTGAAAGGTCGAAGGAATAAAGGTCCCGTCTTAAAAGGGACAATCTGTGTTTGTGACTAAAGAACTACAAATGTGCACTACATTACCCAGAATCCCCTGCTCTAAAGTGTTTCAGGTCAAGGAGGAGGAGAAGGAAGGAGGGGAGGAAAGGGCACAAAACTAAGACAAGGAAAGGAGACAAGGAAAGAGGAGAAGGGAGGAGAGGAGGAAAGGGCACAAAACTAAGACAAGGAAAGGAGACAAGGAAAGAGGAGAAGGGAGGAGAGGAGAGAAGGAAAGGACACAAAACTACACGACAAGGAAAGGAGACAAGGAAAGGAGACAAAACTAAGACAAGGAAAGGAGACAAGGAAAGAGGAGAAGGGAGGAGAGGAGACAAGGAAAGGACACAAAACTATGCGACAAGGAAAGGAGACAAGGACAGGAAACAAAACTAAGACAAGGAAAGGAGACAAGGAAAGAGGAGAAGGGAGGAGAGAAGGAAAGGACACAAAACTATATACGAGTTAAAGAAAGGAGACAAGGAAAGAGGAGAAAATTGATGAAAACAAGAAGAGTTAGAGCGAGGAGACAAGGAAAGGTGACGAGGAAGAGAGGAAAGAAAACAAGGCTAGGAACCAAGGAGATGAGGAGAGGAGAGAGACAAGGAGTGGAGAGGAAAAGTGAGGAGATAAGGAAAGGAAAGAAGAAAGACAGGAGAGGAAAACAAGGAAAGGAGACAACAAGGAGATGAGACAATGAGGAGAGGAAACAAGGGAGTAAGCGACAAGGAGAGGTGGAAGAGAGGAAAGGAAGTAAGAATTATTTAAGGATACGACAGAAAAACAAGGAGAGGAGACAAGGAAAGGAAAAGAAAGGGGAGGTAACATGAGGATTTAAGAAGAGGAGAAAAATAAGAGAGGGAGAGATGAAAAGAGGAGGAAGAGAAAGGAAAGGAAACAAGGAGGAGAGGAGAGGAGAGGAGACAAGTGAAGGTAAGAAGGAGAGGAGAGGAGACAAGTGAAGGTAAGAAGGGGAGGAGAGGAGGAAGTGAGGAGAGTGATTGATGTGAAACAGACGATGAAGAGAAGAAACCATGAAAGAAAAAACCTGTCTCCATCCTGAGAGAGAGTGTGTGTGTGTCTCTCTGTGTGTGTGTGTGTGTGTGTGTGTGTGTGTGTGTGTGTCTGTGTGTGTGTGTGTGTGTGTGTGTGTGTGTGCAGGGCGTGGTGCTGAGCAGGACCAGGTTTCAGTTGAGTGAAAAGACTCTGAGCCTCTTTGTGTCTCTGCCTCCGGGGCAACACACACACACACACACACACACACACACACACACACACACACCCCTGTGCATAAACACACAAAGGTGTGTGTGTGTGTGTGTGTGTGTTTCCCATGGGGATGGTTTATTGTGTTTTAAACTAAAAGCTGAATGGAGTTTGGTGGGCACACCTACGACTGAGACGACCCCAATACACACCTGAGACACACCCACACACACACACACACACACACACACACACACACACACACACCTATAGACTGTCCTTAACAAACACACACACACCTCTGAGCTCCATCCTCCCCCATCACCTCCACACACACACACACTTGTAAAACCAGTACTTAGAGATAGGTCAATTTAAATAAATCCCTATAAAAGAAGGTTTTCTTTAAATAAAAGTACAATAAAAACACAGTTTATCGTAGAAAGAAACTGTAAAAACAGGCGTTATCGCCAGAGTTTGAACATTCCGACGGTCCTTGAATGCATCATTGTTTAAGAAAGTTGCCGCTGTAAAAAGTGAGCCAAACTTGTGTTAAAATGTTGATATTTGTGTCAGAATCTCTTTATTCTACATGTGTCAGAGAGGAGAGGACATTAACTTTATGGTCATTTTCTGTCTTATTTTGGTAAATTTGTCTCTCTTTGTTGGTAATTTTGTGTCTTTTTCGGAAACTTTGCCGGTCATGTGACAAATATTCACTGAAAACTTGTTTACACAGAGCCAAGAGGAGAGGACAGGAGAGGAGAGGCTGGGAACATGAGTAAAATGTTTCGGGAAGGAAGAAAAACTCCCTGAACTCCCTTTAACAAATGCTTTTATACTGAAATAAAAACAACTTCCTGTCTCCTGATACACACATTTCCTAAAAGGAAAGAACAAATTCAGTGATGAGAAACACCACATGGAGATGGGTTTAAATATGTTAACAGCATGTTTGTCAATAAAGGATAATACAGAAGTGTGTGTGTGTGTGTGTGTGTGTGTGTGTGTGTGTGTGTGTGTGTGTGTGTGTGTAGTGAAAGAGTTGATGTCAGAGGGCGGAGACAGGAAGTTTCACAGCATCTCTGATGACAGAACAGACTGTGTGTGTGTGTCATCATGATGATGATGCTGTGTGTGTGTGTGTGTGTGTGTGTGAGTGTGTGTGTGTGTGTGTGTGGGCAGGGCTCATTTACAAAACATATAATTAGCAATGGTGTGTGTGTGTGTGAGACCCGAAAACACACACACCCTGTTATCTAAAAACTGCATCTTTACATGCAACAGTGTGTGTGTGTGTGTGTGTGTGTAATCCTTTAAATACTACAATGGTGTAACAACTGTGTGTGTGTGTGTGTGAGTGAATCACTAACACTCAATACACTGACAATGATAATTAGTCAACAGCATGTCTGGGAATGGACACACACACACACACACACACACACACACACACACACACACAGTGACATCTAAAATCCTTTCAAAATAAGATGTATCTTAAAACATTTATTATGATTTATTGTAGTCTATTTTATATTATTATTTATGTTGTTTTTATCATAATTATTTATGTAATTATATTTATTTATTAAAAAAATATTTTTTTACGATAGCAGCATCTAAGAGGTCAAAGGTCATCCTGTAGCGATGACAGAGAGGGCTGCTGGGAAACAGAAAGCAGAATAACATGACGAGGTTCCTCTGTTACACACACACACACACACACACACACACACACACACCACAAGGTCACACGGATAATTAAACACACACAAAGTTAGATATTAAATACCATCACTCACACTTCTGCTCACGGCCGAGTATCAAAACTGTTTTTAAACCGGACAAACATCCGAGTATCAAAACTGTTTAATGGCCGAGTATCAAAACTGTTTTCAAACTGGACAAACGGCTGAGTACCAAAATTGTTTTTAAACCGGACAAACGGCAGAGTACCAAAACTGTTTAATGGCCGAGTTTCAAAACTGTTTTCAAACCAGACAAACGGCCGAGTACCAAAACTGTTTTTAAACCGGACAAACGGCCGAGTATCAAAACTGTTTTTAAACCGGACAAATGGCCGAGTATCAAAACTGTTTTTTTAAACCGGACAAACGGCCGAGTATCAAAACTGTTTTTAAACCGGACAAACGGCCGAGTATCAAAACTGTTTTTAAACCGGACAAACGGCCGAGTATCAAAACTGTTTTTAAACCGGACAAATGGCCGAGTATCAAAACTGTTTTTTCAAACCGGACAAACGGCCGAGTATCAAAACTGTTTTTAAACCGGACAAACGGCCGAGTACCAAAACTGTTTTTAAACCGGACAAACGGCCGAGTACCAAAACTGTTTTTAAACCAGACAAACGGCCGAGTATCAAAACTGTTTTTAAACCGGACAAACGGCCGAGTACCAAAACTGTTTTTAAACCGGACAAACGACCTAGTATCAAAACTGTTTTTAAACCGGACAAACGGCCGAGTATCAAAACTGTTTTTAAACCGGACAAAGGGCCGAGTATCAAAACTGTTTTCATACCAAGACATGGCCCGGCATCAAAACCTTTTAATGGCCGAGTATCAAAACTGTTTAATGGATGAGTATCAAAACTGTTTAATGGATGAGTATCAAAACTGTTTAATGGACGAGTATCAAAACTGTTTAATGGACGAGTATCAAAACTGTTTAATGGATGAGTATCAAAACTGTTTTCAATTCGGACAAATAGCAGACCTTCAAAACTGTAGAGAAGCAAGGAGAGGGGGGAAAAAACAAGGAAAGGAGAGGAAACATGAGGAGAAAAGGAGGAAAAGAGAGGAGAGGAAACAAAGAAAGCAGAGGAGCCAAGGCAAAAAAAGGAAACATGGAGAGCAAACAAGGAAATGTGAGGAGACGAGGAGGCGAGGAGACACAGAGAGGAAACAAGGAGACGAGACAAGAGGATGAGAGGAGAAGTAACATCACTCCTCTAAACTCTCCTCCTCCTCCTCCTCCTCCTCCTCCTAAAACCAGACCCCTCCCATCCTGTAATCCCCCTCCCCTCCCCCGTCTCACACACACACACACACACACACACACACACTCTCTCTCTCAGGTGAACGTGGATGTTAACTCGTACGTGTTGAAGAAAAACCAAAAACACACACAGAGAAAAAGTCTGGGGGCATGTTGGTGCTGCGGTCGCCACGGCAACGAGGTGTGTCCTGTGTTTGCAGAACAAACAATGTGTGTGTGTGTGTGTGTGTGTGTGTGTGTGTGTGTGCATTCCTCTCAACTAGCATGTGTTACGTGTGTGTGTGTGTGTGTGTGCACTCTCATTATAGTGTTAATCTGTGTTCATGGCTGCTCTGATGTGGCCCGTCACCTCTGTGTGTGTGTGTGTGTGTGTGTGTGTGTGTGTGTGTGTGTGTGTGTGTGTGTGTGTGTGTGTGTGTGTGTGTGTGTGTGTGTGTGTGTGTCAGATTACAGCCTCACTAACAGTCAGATTAACAGGGATTATGCAGGCTGGTCTGTTCGCTCCATTCACATGCTGCTGCTGCGTCAGGCTACTTAACCACTGAGCACACACACACACACACACACACACACACACTCACACACACACACACACACACACACACACACACACACACACACACACACACTAAAATCAGCTGCTCAACAACATAAACAAGGTTTCTACTAAACTAAAGTTTCTCAATAAATCCTGCAGCAGCAGACTGAGACGTGACGTTTGTTTTGGCCAATCAGACGGCTTCTCCTCTGTGACATCATCACCAGCATCTTTAACCACGACGGTTGGAGACGTGAAACGCTGAACACACACAGCTGTTTACTGCTCCACAGGCATCGTTTACACCTGTCACACAGCAGCTGCAGGCAGTAAACAACAACAACAGCACAGTGTTCACCAAAAACTATCAATACATGTGGAAATATAGTTTAAAAACTGGAATATAAAGAGGGATAACTGATAAGAGTAAATAAAATATAAAGAGAAATTTATATGAGAATAAACAAATAATTTATCTACAAAAAAAATTTAAAAAACAAAACTACAAAAAATGTGCATGTGTGAGGAAAAAATAAGTAAACAAATCGGTAAATTAATAATTCAATTTTAATAATTAATAAATCATTTGGAAATATAAACATTAAACATAAAAAAATAAATTAAAAACGTGAAAATAGACGAAAATTGAATAAAAAATAAATTCCCATTAAACAACAATAATTAATACATTTTGAAAATCTGATAAAATATGAAAAATGTATTGCTGTATATATTATTTTTCACTTTAAATATTTATTTACATCTAAATTACGCTTTTGTCTGATTATATGCATATTTTATTTTTTAATATATATTTTATTTAATTCCCCCCTTACTTTGTATTCTTTTGTGTCACTTTCATAGTTCCACATTTATTATTTAATCATGTATTAGTAACTTGTATCATCACTGATTAGTCTTTGATTTATTTCCATTTATTGACTTAATCTTCTCAATTATTTTTGTATTTTTCCAACTTATATTTATTATTTTATTCATCCCACAGTATTTTTTTTTTTTCAATAATTTTTTTTTTTTTTTAAATGACACTCCAATCGGGGGGGGGGGGGGGGGGGGGACAAGCTATGTAAAAAAAAAAAAAAAAAAAAAAAAAACTAAAAACGAAACTGCACATGACAAGAAATGCCTCACTTAAAAAAAGAAGGAAATAGACTTTTGACCACACACACACACACACACACACACACTCTAAAGTGATGGTGGTTGTGATTGCAGCTAAAACTCAATCTACCTTTGTTGATTTAACCGCCATAAAGTCTCTCTGTCTCTCTCTCTCTCTCTCTCTCTCTCTCTCTCTCTCTCTCTCTCTCTCTCTCTGACTCTTGCTCGCTCGCCTCCTCCCCGCTCCCTTTCTTGCTGACTAAACAGTTTTGTCAGCTGGCTGCTGAGAGAGAGAGAGAGAGAGAGAGAGAGAGAGAGAGAGAGAGAGAGAGAGAGAGAGAGAGAGAGACACTGAGTCTCTATGGAGCTCTATGAAGAGTTGTGGACTGAACCATTGAACTCCTGCAGGAGGAGTCGGAGCGTTCCACTGCTGCAGGAGCAGAGAGGGGAGGGGGGGAGGGGGGGGGGGGGGCAACACCTGAGAATAAACACCTGAACACACACACACACACACACTGTTTCTCCTCTCTCACTCTGGAAAACTTTCTCATTTCTGAAGTTATTTTTCCTTCAAAATAAAAGCATGTTTTGCTAATTTTTACTACTTTTTTTTTTTTTACTTCAATAA
>NC_081539.1:1713517-1723517 GCF_030273125.1 Centropristis striata
GTGTGGGTGTGGTGAGACTGTCTTGCTGATAAGCAGCTTGTGGAGCTAACTACCACTGCATGGGAGTGTATGATGGCTGATACACACACACACACACTCACACACACACACACACACACACACACACATGCGCGCACACACACACACACACACACACACTAACAGGGCTACCTTCACCCTGTTTGCAGCAGCAAATAAAGCCGTATTTACTGCGAGTCCAAAGTCCGAGCGGCTCGGCTGTGAAAGAATGTCACAACGGAGGAGGAGGAGGAGGAGGAGGAGGAGGAGGAGGAGGAGGAGACAGAGGGCATCTCAGAAGGGGAGGAGCTGCAGAGATGAAAGGTTGCAGGAGGAGGAGGAGGAGGATGCTAGCAGCAGCTTATCTCTCTCTCTCGTTCTTTATGACTTTATGTGTTAACAACAAGCTGCTGCTGGTTGTTTATTAAAGGAACTTCGATGGTTTCACACAATCAGCTTCTTCACTTTCTGCTGCATGAAATCATACTGAGGCTGGTTCACACAGCAGCGTGTATTTTCTGTCATTTTTGTGTCATTTTGTGTCTTTTTTTTATTAATTTAGTGCCTTTTTTGTAATTGTGTGTCTTTTTTAAAATAATTTTGTGTCTTTAAGTAATTTAGTGTTTTTTTCAGTAATTTTGTGTGTTTTTGAAATAATTTTGTTTCTTTTTAAAATAATTTTGTGTCTTTTTAAAATAATTTTGTGCCTTTTTAAAATAATTTTGTGTCTTTTTAAAATAATTTTGTGCCTTTTTAAAATAATTTTGTGTCTTTTTAAAATAATTTTGTGTCTTTTTAAAATAATTTTGTGCCTTTTTAAAATAATTTTGTATCTTTTTAAAATAATTTCATGTCTTTTTGAAATAATTTTGAGTCTTTTTGAAATAATTTTGTGTCTTTAAAATAATTTTGTGCCTTTTTAAAATAATTTTGTGTCTTTTTAAAATAATTTTGTGCCTTTTTTAAATAATTCTGTGTCTTTTTAAAATAATTTTGTGCCTTTTTAAAATAATTTTGTATCTTTTTAAAATAATTGTGTCTTTTTAAAATAATTTTGTCTTTTTAAAATATTTTTGTGCCTTTTAAAAATAATTTTGTATCTTTTTAAAATAATTTTGTATCTTTTAAAAATAATTTCATGTCTTTTTAAAATAATTTTGTGTCTTTAAAATAATTTTGTGTCTTTTTGAAATAATTGTGTCTTTTTAAAATAATTTTGTGTCTTTTTAAAATAATTTTCTATCTTTTTAAAATAATTTTGTGCCTTTTTAAAATAATTTTGTGTCTTTTTAAAATAATTTTGTGTCTTTTTAAAATAATTTTGTATCTTTTTAAAATAATTTTGTATCTTTTTAAAATAATTTTGTGTCTTTTTTAAATAATTTTGTGTCTTTAAAATAATTTTGTGTCTTTTTTTAAATAATTCTGTGTATTTTTTGGCTCATTTCAAACGTATTGTTTTTATTGCTGGTGTCAGTTTTCTCCTCTAACTCTCTGCCAGCAAGTAAATATGAATTATTTCCCCAAATATGTGAGTTAAGAGAGAGGAAGAAAAGGAGGAGGAGGAGTTAACAGGAAGTGGAGCAGCCTCTCACCAGGAGAGCAGAGGAGGAGAAGGAGGAAGTGGAGGAACAATAGCTCCTCTCTCTCTCTCTCTCTCTCTCTCTCCATGTGAAGCCTTTATTATTATCAGACACAGTTACGTAAGTGTCAGAGATGTTTGTTCATCTCTGCTCAGCTTCCAGGAAACTTTCACCAACTCACAACAAGCAGAAAACTCAGAGCAGAGAGCGTCTTTCTGTCAGCGAGCAGCCGGAGAGAGAAAAGATGCTCCGCAGCAGACGGAAACGCCTCGACAGGCTGCATCTCTACCAGCTTACTGCCTGGTTCCTGCAGGCTGAATAAAGACGTTTCCACAGAGCTTATCGCCTCCCAAACCAGCCCCGTTATGTAAATCAACCTCTGGAACAAACTCATCAGGTCAAGGCCGCAGAACTGCAGCTGAAACACAGTCAGCTTTCTGCTGATGAGGCCTGTTTGGGGACATTTAGAGCCTTAAAACTAACTGATTATATTCAACAACTCTATGATGCATCTAAAAAAAACGCATAAAATGACAAAAAGTAACTACTTCACCTACATTTAACTCTTAAAACATCACAGGACACAAAAACTATTTACTGGAACTCTTAATTCAGCCTTCAATACAAGAGTTTTAAGAGAGTAGTAAAGTTTCTGCGGTGTCCGGCTGTTTGGGGACATTTAGAGCCTAAAAACTAACTGATTATATTCACCAACTCTACAATTCACTCTAAAAAGCCCAGAAAATGACAAAAAGTAACTACTTCACCTACATCTAACTCTTAAAACACAACGAGACACTAAAACTATCCACTGGAACTCTTAATTTACACTTTTCAGCCTTTAATACAAAACTTCATTGAGAAAACAATCGTTTTTTTAGAAAGCAGTAAAGTTTCTGCGGTGTCCGGCTGTTTGGGGACATTTAGAGCCTTAAAACTAACAAAGATTATATTCACCAACTCCACAATGCATCTAAGAAGTCCAGAAAATGACTAAAAGTAAATACTTTACCTACATTTAACTCTTAAAACATCACATCACAAAAAACTATCCACTGAAACTCTTAATTCAGCCTTCAATACAAAACTTCATTGAGAAAACAATCGTTTTTTTAGAGAGTAGTAAAGTTTCTGCGGTTTCTGGCTGTTTGGGAACATTTAGAGCCTCGAAACTATCTACAACTCACTCTAAAAACCCAGAAAATGATCAAAAGCAACTACTTCCCCAACATTTAACTCTTAAAACATCACAGGACACTAAAACTACCCACTGGAACTCTAAATTCTGCCTTCAATACAGAACTTCATTGAGAAAACGATCGTTTTTTTAGAAATCAGTAAAGTTCTGCTGATTCGGCCTCTTTGGGAACATTTAGAGCCTTAAAACTATCAGTGAATATATTCACCAACTCTATAATACATCAGAAACATTATTATTATGACTGATTGACCAACTAACTGTTTAATCCATAAGAAGTCAGCAAAGTGTGAGTCTTTTGAGTTCAAACCTTAAAAATATCCACTGTGGCTCGATGGTATAAATAAATACACAGCGGAGCAGCAAATATTAGATTCTGCAGAAGCTGAAGAGGCAGAAAAAGTTCTGCAGTTATTAAAACTCTAAACCCAGAACCAGAACCAGAATCCTTTATAGTCACTGACAGGTCAGTAGGACTAAAGTAGCCATCAACCTGTCCAACATGTATAAAACACACAAACAATATGAGATGAACAGAGGAGGGAAACTAGAAACATTCAGGATGAAGTGAACTTTAGATGACGGCAGAAACTCTCGACTGTCTGGTTTATTCAGCAGGACGATCAGAAAAACTCTTTAAAAACTACAAAAATGGCCGTTTAAAGTGGAACTAATGACGTCTGAATGAAGATAAAGTGATGATGGTGTTGGGAGTTCAAACCTGAACACAGAGTCCAGAGTTAGAAACCTGACACCTGCTAAAGTAGGACACACACACACACACACACACACACACACACACACACACACACACACACACGTACTTCTATCTTTGTGAGGACCCTCATTGGAACAGTGACTTTTTCATCAGTTTTAGTTTTAATTTCGTTGTGTTTTTTTGTTTTCAGATTCAGTTAGTTTTAATGAGTTTTTAGAGTGAGTTTGCTAGTTTTAGTTTAGTATTTATTTTTTGAAATGCTTTAGTTTTAGTTTAGTTTTTATTAGTTGTAGTTTTTTGTAATGGGGTATTTGTTGGGTGGGAGATTAAAAGAGGTCACAGTAAATTTTGCCTTTATTTCCTTTGTCTGATCCATCTTCATTATGTATGAAAAAAGTTGACAAAGAGGAAAACGAAGGACATTTTCACTATAATTTTAGTTAGTTTTAGTTAGTTTTGTAACCACAAAATACAGTTTCAGTTAATTATCTTTTTTTTTTTTTTAAAACTCTTATTTTTATTTCAGTTAACAAAAATGTTTTTTTTTTTAATTGTAGCTTCAGTTATTTCGTTTCCTTTTCGTTAGCTATACTAACCTTGTCCCCTAGCCCCTTACCCTCAGGTAACCATGGTAACCCCAACATGAACCTAACTGTAACCTTTAACCCTTAAAACAAAGTCTGAAATCTAAAAAAAAAAAGCCTTTAAAGAAGTGAGGACCGGCCCAAATGTCCTCACTTTGTTGGTTAAAAACGTGTTTTCAAATCTCACGTCCCCCCTGCAGTACCGTCACGTACCCCCAGGGGGACACGGACCCCCATTTGAGACCCCTAACCTTAGACCCCTTAGCCATCACAACTGAATTAGTAACCCTAACCACCTCAACCTTAAAGTCAAGTCTTAACCCTCAAACAGGCCTTTAAAGAAAACATGTCCTCGGTCTGCCGTTTAAAGCCATGGTCCCCTTATGTAGGAAGTACGAGAAAACACAAACACGCATTCTTGTACTTCTATCTTTTTGAGGACACTTTGTTAATTTAATTAATTTGTAGCCCCTGGACCCCTAAAATGAACCTAAACCTGAAACTAAGTCCAAACCTTCAAAACAGTTTTAGGGCCTTTGAAGACGTAAAGTCCACCTGAAATGTCCTCACTTCGCAAAAATGTCCTGGCTCAGTTAGTAACTCTGGTCCTCACTATGATTGGAGTACAAGTACACACACACACACACACACACAGACACACACACACTGAGCCCACCAGGACTGGCTTGTGGTCTCGCCGGGTTTAAATTTAGGCGACGGACAGCTCAGTTATATCTGTACACACACACACACACACACACACACACACACAGACACACACACACACACACTCTGACCAGGGTCTTTATATATCCGTGGATACGCTAAAGTTAGAGAGAGTAAATATTACAATCTGCTGCTTCACATGAAGAACTCTGTTGTTTGATGCTGACATTAATCTTTATTTACTAGTATTCAGTCATTTTAAAAGAAAAATGGCAAAAAAAAATACAATTTCAGAGCCCAAAAATTGTATGATTTAAAGCCAAAAAATTGTTTATTTTAAAACTAAAAATAGTTGGTTTTTAAAGCAAAAAATATATACATTTAAAGCCAAAATATTATGTTTTAAAGCTCAAAATTGTACATTATTAAGCCAAAAATGTACAATTTGAGGGTTTTAGGCGACGCAAAAATATCAGACGTCATATTTACCAATTAAAAATAACAAATTCTCACAATTTTGTCGACATGTTGGAGACAAACTGAAGGATCTTTGTTTCTGTAGAAACAGAAATCAGTTTTTTCCAAGTCTTGTTTTAACATTTTGCCTATTTATTCATCACGTCCTTCGCTATATTTTCTGATTTTCAACCTGACATCAAAGCATTATTCTGTTATTAGAGGAAGTGAATCAGCTTCCAGCTCTGTTTTCATGGAGAATCCAACCTGAACGCCTGATTTACATGTTAAAAACAATGATTTTCTGAGTATAGTTTGGTATTAAAGGAGGATTTAGTGTCCTGTGGAGTTAAACGTTAGCGGAGACGGTTAATGTTTGTCCCTGGAGCTTCGTCTCTTCCTGAGAAAAAAACACCTCACTGACTTTTTACCACAAACCTGCTGCTGCAAACCTCCGATAGACACACCTTCAGATCCACCAGTCTGACTCACAGGAACCATTACAACACAGTTTAACTGGTGGACCTGATTCACCAACAGCTGCAGCTTCACAACCACATTTTAACGCTGCAATGATCCTGATTTAGAGCTTAAAAGACACTAAAAACACACTAAGTCTTGTTTCAAAGAAAGATGCACATTAAAGCTAAAAAAATTGCCATTTTTACGCCAAAAAATGGCAATTTTGAGCCAAAAAAAATACAATTTAAAGCCAAAAAATTTTACATTTTAAAACCAAATATAGTTTGTTTTTAAAGCAACAAAATATATACATTTAAAGCCAGAAATTGTATTTTTAAAGCCAAAAATATTTATGTTTTACTAATAATTAAATTAATATTATTAGATTATATTAAATATAAATATTATTATAGTAAATTAATTATGTTATACTTGCTGTAATGTAATTTATAATATAATAAATATATTTTAGTAAAAATATTATTTTTTTATTAAAAGCGTTTATTTTAATAATTTAATGTTTGTTTTCTTTAGTGCTTGAATCAAAATTAAATAGCCTAAAGACAATAAATAAAATTCAAATATACAATAAATACATTTTAAAACCAAATATAGTTTGTTTTTAAAGCAACAAAATATATACATTTAAAGCCAGAAATTGTACTTTTAAAGCCAGAAATATTATGTTTTAAAGCTCAAAATTGTACATTAATAAGCCCAAAAAAATTACAATTTGAGGGTTTTAGGCTCCAAATATTTAATTAACCACCAACTATTTTTTATCATAAATCAATAGGTTTGGGTCATTTTTTATTTTATTTTGAAAAGTCATAATTCTCTCACACCAGCTACTTACTGTAAGAAAAACACAAACAATAGAATAATATTACATTTATTAAGCTATTTTTTGCTGAAATTGAATGTATTATATATAAATATATTTTATTAAAAATATTATTTTGTATTATATTATATTTGTATTATTTTAGCATTATTTAATAATTTAATGTTTATTTTCTTTAGTGCTTGAATCTAAATTAAATAGTCTAAAGACAATAAATAAAATTCAAAACAAGGAACTTTTTCAGACAATATTATTTTATAAATTTAAAAAATAATAATGACAAAAAACTAATTTAATATTTCCTAAAACCGGGACAAACAAACTGTATTATATTACCAAAAAAAACATAAAATAATAATAATAAAAAAAATCTTACATTTAATTCATTTTGCATAATTCTATGTTTCTCTTTCATAACTAAATCAAAATTAACCCTATAAAGTCAAGTGTATCACATTTGATACACATGTTGTTGAGACCTCTACATCATCAGTCTGATATATTTTTTTCCTGAAAAACCTGATGTATACATGTGTTGGAGATTAAAAACAAACAAACTGAGCAACAAATTGCACAAAAATACCAGATGTAGCAAAAATGATACAGGTTCATTGCTGGGTGAAAACTTAATATCAGCAGATAAATATTTTTTTTCTTGCATATTTGAATTAAATGTTAAAAGGAAAGTCTTAATAGGATAAAAATGTTCGGTTTTATGTTTTTGTTAGTTCAAGAAAAACAAACTGTGAGCAACAAATTGCACAAAAGGACCTGATGTATCAAATATGATACAAATTAGAATTCATATATGCAAATTTATTTATTGATTTTTGTCAGCAGGTTCAATAAATACTCAAGTTTTAAAAAAATATAATTTTCTGGCAATTATTTCACGGTTCAGGCTTTATAGGGTTAAGAGTTAAACGAGTGAAAACAAACTGAAAACAGACGTTATTCACCAACAGAGCTCTTTAGGAGCAGGAGGAGGAGGAGGTGGGGGAGGAGGAGGGAGGAGCCATTTGTTTCAGCCGGAGGTGTAACAGGTCGACTCCCGCCCCTCCCCCACCTCCTCCTCCTCCACACCTCTCTGTCTGCTCCCCCTCCATCACACACACCTCCTCCCACCTCCTCCCTGGTGACTCGCTGCTGTCAGGAGTTTTTATTCTCTGCAGCCGGAGACAAAAACTTCCATCATCAGTTCACTTTTCTCTTCTTTTCTCGTCTCGTCTGTAAAGTTTCTCCAAGAAAAGCATCAAACGAGTCGCCTTCAGTCTGTTTCTGACTCTAAACTGAGTTAAAGTCACATTAAAGCTCAACATTTACACTTTAAAGCTTCTAAATTAACATGTGAGACGCTCCTGATGTCTCATCCTGCTGCTAAAACATCACTTTAAAGTCTCGTTTTAAAGCTACAATGATCCTGTTCTGAAGCTCCAAGCTTTTAATACGTACGACATACTGTTTAGAAGAATCCTGTTAAAGGAAGGTACGTATGAAAGCTCGAAATTTGTCCAAATTTAAGCCAAAATGGCACATTATAAAGCAAAAAAAATACAACTTAGAGCCAAAAATGGTATGTTTCAAAATCAAGAATTGTACATTTTAAAACCTAAGAGGGTTTGTTTTTAAAGCGGAAAATATAACTTTTTAGAGCCAGAAATTGTACATTTAACGGCAAAAATTTTAAGTTTTAAAGTCAGAAATTGTACTTTTTTAAAGCAAAAAAATGTGCTTTTTCAAGTTTAAAATGTGTCATTTTAATGCTGAAAATGGCTTATTTAAAAAGCTAAATATGCTACATGCTAAAGCCAAAAGCAGTTCTCATTTTAAAAGGTTGAAATTTTACATTTTCAAGCTAAAAACTGGACATTTAACAGCCATAAATGGAACATTGTGCAGCTTAAAATGTGACTTTTTAAAAGATTAAAATCTGTCCGTTTAAAAGCTAAAAATGTAGATTAATAAAGATAAAAAAAGGAATATTTACGACCTAAAGAGGCGAATTTCAGGGCTGACATCACTGATTAGTCGACTGTTAATTAATCTATAATAACGAGTGATAATCAACCTGCTCCTCCTGCTCCTGCTGCTCCTCCTGCAGGAACATAATCTTATCTAAAACAGGCTCCGTGTCTATAAATAGCTGGTGTTGCAGCAGGAGGAAACATGGACCCTGGGATCAGCTGACCACGTTTAAAACTCTCCATGATGAACCAACAAGCAGCTGTGTGATGTCATCACATGACGTCAACAAACAACAACAACAACAAACAACCCAATAATCCGTCTGCAGGAAATTCACCGATAAGCGTAAAAAAACACACCATGTTTACAGCCGATCAAACGTGAATATTCACTTAAAATTGTTAAAACCAGCCAGAAAATAATCAAAAATCCAAATTGCCAAATATTAAATTAACTGCCAACTATTTTTATAATAAATTAATTGGTTTGAGTCATTTTTTGGATTTAAAAAAAGTCATAATTCTCTAATTCCAGCTACTTACACTAAGAAAAATGCGTAAAATTTAATTATATTACAATTAAGTTCATTTTTTGCTGAAATTTAATTTATTATATATAAATATATTTTATGAAAAATATTATTTTTTATTAAATGTATTTATTTTCCTATTTTATGTATTTTTCTTTAGTATTTAAATCTAATTTAATTATAGAATGAATAAAAAACATAACATAGAATATTAAATTAATTAAGTTCATTTTTTGCTGAAATTTAATTGATCATATATATAGTTTATTTTATTAAAAATATTATTTTTATTAAAAGTATTTACTTTCATAGTTTGTATTTTTCTTTAGTACTTAAATATAAATTAAATAGTCTAAACAAATACAATTAAAAACAAGGAACTTTTACAGACAATAATATTTTATACATTTTAATAATAATAATAATGACAATAAACTGAGTTTTTTTGCCAATATTTCCTTAAAGTTGGACAAACATACTGTATTAAATGATTATTAAAAATATGCTAAATTAATTCAATTTAAGAAAAAAAAAGAATTATTTTGAATTTAATTAATTATTTTTTATTCATTTTCATTTTGTGTTTTCCTCTTTCGTATTTAAATCAAAATTAAATAATTCATATAAGTAAAATAAATAATAAAAAAGTCACCATTTTCCGACACTTTAACACCAAACAACTAATCAATTAATTATTAAAAAAAACAATTAATCAACAGTTAAAACAGCTGTTATCTGTCAGATTGTTAATTGTGATTAATTGATGAAATAATCAACAAATCAATAAGAGAACAGAGCTGCAGCTGCTTCAAACACCAAACTGAGAAACAGAAACTTTGTGCAAGAATGGAAAGAAGATGCACCTTTGGTTTTCTTTCTATGTGCAATTTAATCATATTTATTTATTGATTTATTTATTGATTTATTAATCAGTTTAAAGTGAAACTGGAGCTTCAGGAGCCAATCAGACGACAGAT
>NC_081539.1:1728517-1743517 GCF_030273125.1 Centropristis striata
AGGATATTATAGGGATTAAAATCACTATAAATACATGTTTAATATCATATAATTGACTCAATTTGCTATAAATCCACTTTTAACCGTCACACAGAGACTTTAAACCCTGCATGGAGGCTTCAGGCTCCAGATACAGTCAGTATTTATGAGTATTAATGCAGTAAAGTGTAATAATAAGCAGAGAGAGAGAGAGAGAGGGAGAGTTCACCTCTGAGACAGCAGCTCATCATCTCCATCAATCATTGACCTGCAGCTGATCACTGACTGATAGGACCCACTGCTGCTGCTGCATCCTGCACAACCACCGCCAGACAAGAAAGAGGAGAAAAGTGGAAGAAAAGGGCAGAAAGTGGAGGCTCCAGCGCGCAGCGCGCCGCGACTTGATGTGTAAAATGGAAGTTAAAGCGGTGGATGATGTCGAAAGAGAGAAGAGGAGGGGGAGGAGGAGGAGGAGGAGGAGGAGGAGCAGGAGGATGCAACAGGCGTCACGTCGATGCTGCTGCTGCTGCTGCTGCGCGTAACCGGAGCCAGGGCGCAGAGGAAGGGGACCAAAGTCTCCAGAACCAGAACCAAAAGTCTCCAAACTTTACGCGCAGCGAGCGGCGGCGCGCCGCGGGCCGCCCCGGGGCCGCGCCGCGCCCCGCCGGACCCGGACCCGGGCTGTTTAGGGCTAAATATGTCTGGGCAAGGTCACGGCGGCAGCGTCGAGCTGGCGCAGGTTAGACACGGCCAGACCGGAAACGGAGCGGTGCGCCCTTCAAAGTAAAAACGCTCAAAATGGGGTCAGAGATGCTGGAGAGCAGCTGAAATGTGGCGTTTGGGAGGTTTAAAGTGCTTTAAAATGCTTTAAAATGCTTTAAAATTTAGATATATAATATGAAGTGAGAATATTTGTAATGTGAGAACCTTTTAATGTGATATTTAAGGGTCAAAATGTGTCAAAAACACATTTAAGTTATGAAAAAAAACACTCAAAATGGGGCCTAGAGATGCTGAAAAACACCTGAAATGTGGCGTTTGGGAGGTTAAAAGTGCTTTAAAGTCTAGATAGAACATGAAGTGATAATGTTTTTAATGTGAGAGCCTTTTAATGTGATATTTAAGGTTTAAAATGTGTTTAAATTCACCGAAGAGTGTCAAAAACACATTTGAGTTATGAAAAAACACTTGAAATGTGGCGTTTGGGAGATTTAAAGGGCTTTAAAATGCTTTAAAATTTAGATATAATATGAAGTGAGAATATTTGTAATGTGAGAGCCTTTTAATGTGATATTTAATGTGTTTAAATTCACCAAAGAGCGTCAAAACACATTTAAGTTATGAAACAATAAACCACAGCAGCTCTGCAAACATCCTCCTGAGAGACATTATAACAACACGTTTAACATGATATTTAAGGTTCAAAATGTGTTTAAATTCATATAAAACGCATCAAAAGTCGCTGTTTCATATGACATGATTGGAAAACTGAGACTAAATTTGCTATAAATTGACTTTTAACCGTCATAAAGAGACTTTAGAGCCGTGCAGGGTTCAGTGACTCAGTATTTATGACTATAAACGCACTAAAAGTTGAAATAAAAGGATAAAGGGAGAGCTGAGTGCATTTCCTCAGTGAAAAGCTTCATTATTGAACCCGTTAACGGATTAGATTCACTACACAGCGTCAAAAACACATTTAAGTTATGAAAAACCACCAGAGAAGCTCTGCAAACACACAAAACAACAACAAATAAACATTTAACATGAGATTTAGGGTTTAAATTCACTGTCAAGAGTCAAAAACTGAACAATAAAGCTGCTGTTTGGTGCTACAGACACACAAAATGTTCCTGTAGAAGTTTAAAATAAGCTAAAAACAACATGATGACGCCACAAACGTTCTCCTGAGTGAGATAAATACAACAACGAGCCAAAAATGACACTTTTAACACGAGATTTAAGCTTTAAAATGTGTTTTAAAGGCACCAAAAAGCTTCAAAAACACATTTAAGCTATCAAAAAATCATGCAAAAGCACGATTAAGTTGCAACAAATTTAAACAAACTTAAGAAAACTACAGAATCACATTAAACACCAAGTCTGCACGAAAAACTGCAGGAGTTGCAGATAAACGTCCATGTGACCACATGAAGAAGAATAAAGTGGATACAGATCCACAATAGTGGAATACTGGAGACAAAAACACAAAGAAAGTTCTGGAAACTTTCTCCTGAGAGTCAAAAATACAACAAAGAGCCAAAAAAATAAGCTTTTATCAGCAGATTTAAGGTTTAAAACACGTTTAAATGCACCGAAGAGCCTCAAGAACACGTTGAAGTTGTTAAAAAATACCAAAAAAAAGCAGAATAAATGAGAAATATTCAGATTATTCACAAACCAGCATCATGATGCAGTTATTCCTGCATCCTTTTGATGGATTTATTGCAATTAAATCACAAAAATGTGGTAATTTTGGGTTCATGCTGCAGAGAAACTCACCTCATTGAATCAGAATTAGTGGATCTGGAGCCTGTTGATGATATTTTACACTAGAAACGACTAGAAGCAGATAAAATGTGAATTTTAAGCATTTTAAGGTGACGTTTAAAGCATTTAAATGTATTTTTTTTTTTTACTAAATTGCAGTAAAATGTATTTTTTAAGTCAATAAAATGTTTTTTTTTTGCATTACAGTTTAATTTTTGGACTTTTTTTGGACTATTTCTGTATTAATTTGGACTTTTTAAGCATTAAAATGTGAATTTTAAGCCTTGAAAGATTCATTTGTGAAATGAAAACTTTCTAACTGTTGTTTTTGTCTCTAAATCCTGAAACTAACAACTTTAAATACGTTTATATTTATTATATTTCTGCACAAAACTGTTGAGTGTTTTCAGTCTGAACTCAGTTAGTTTAAAGTTTAGTGGCACCAGGATGGAAAAACATGAATAAAATACTGATAATTATCAGGAAAAGACGCAAATTTTCAACTTTTTGATGTTTCTGCATTCAAAAATGACTTAAATTTACAAAAATATTGTGCAATTAGTTATCTGTCAAACAAATAAATATTTCTGCAGTTGACTAGTTTAACTTACAATAAAATATAAATGCTAAAAATAATATTTTTTACTTTGTTTCCAATGCAACAAGTAACTGAGGTTGTCAAATAATAATAATAATAATAATAATCGTGCAGTAAAAAGGTTCAAAGTTTCACAAGTTCTCTGTTTGTTTGTTTGTTTGTTTGTTTGCATTTGCAAGAAAACAACAAAAACAAATATTCAAGTAAAGAACAAACAGTTTTTCCTTCAGAAGGAACAAAGTTTAGAGTTAAAAGGTGAAATAATTCACAAATTCTACGTTTGTTTTCTCTGCAGGTGCAAAGCAACAAAAAATAAAAATAAAGTGTTTACCTAAATTCTTTCTTTGAAGAACTAACTAAAGTTACTGTGTTAATGTGTAAAATCATAAAAGTAAAGTAGGTTATTCATTTACATGCATGTTAAATCATGAAATTCCATCTAAAACAAAATAAAAATACTCAACTAGGTGAGAGTTTTCCTTCGTTTTGTCCGCAACAACAACAACAACAACACATAACAGAAAGTCTCAAATAAAACCATATAATCACAATTTTAAGGATTTAAAGGCAAAGTAATCCTATTTTAGTTACTTAGTTACCTTTATAATGTAGAAAAAAAACGTTTGAGTTACTGAATATGTTAGTAACTCATGTTTATGTATATATATATATATATATATATATATATATTCAAATCATGAAATTCCAACTAAAACAAAACAAAAATACTCAACTCGGTGAGATTTTTCTTTCATTTTGTCCGCAACAACAACAACAACAACAACCACACAGAAACAGAGAATCTAACAGAAAATCTAAAATAAAACCATATAATCACAATTTTAAGGTTTAAAGGCAAAGTAATCCTATTTTAGTTACTTAGTTACCTTTATAATGTCGAAAAAAAACCTTTAAGTTACTGAATATGTTAGTAACTCATGTTTTTATATATATATATATATATATATATATATTTTTTTTTTTTTTTTTTTTTTTTTTTTCAAATCATGGAATTCCATCTAAAACAAATAAAAAATACTCAACTCGGTGAGATTTTTCTTTCGTTTTGTCCGCAACAACAACAACAACAACAACCACACTAAACAGAGAACCAACAGAAACCATCAACTTTTTTCTTCTACCGAAGATGAAACTTTGTGACATTCCAGCAGTGCAACAGGTGGTTTTATTGTGAAGGCGCGGACCGGAAGCGGCGTGTCCGCGTGCCGCCAGCTTGCCGCCTGTCTGGTAGCTTCACACATGGCCACTAGCAGCGAGCCTCCGACCAAAGTGCACCCGAGATATGATGCTCGGCTCCGGCGGCCCGCAGACTTTGAACCCCCCCACCTCCTCCTCCTCCTCCTCCTCCTCCACCTCCTCCTCCCTCCCCCGCGGGGGCAAAAACCTCCACATAGATCCCCCCGAGCCCCGCACTAAGGGGGCAAAGTTGCACCAACAAAACTAAAAAACACAAGCGAGTAAAAAGCGAGCAGTGGTCGGAGAGAAGGAGGTGCAGGAGGAGGTGAATGAGGAAGCGGCGGCTGGATTCCACCGCTTGGATGCGCATCAAACTAGGAAGCGACACACACACACACACACACACACCTCAGCAACAAAGTTGACTTTAGCAGCCGCCACGGCGACAAAGTTGCCCCCAAACATCGAGCGGAGCGCGAGCAGGGAGGAGGAGCAGCTCCGCTGAGGAGAAAGGAGGCGCAGAGAGAGACAGAGAGACTTACGGTGCTGGAGCTTGTTGGGGTTGGGCTGCTTGCGCCGAGACATCGTGGCGAGGAGGATGATGATGATGATGATGATGATGAAGGGCGGTGATGGTGGATGATAAAGAGGAGAGGGGGGTGAGGGGGGGATGATAGGAGAGGGAAAAAAAGAAAAGGGGAGAAAGAGAGAGAGAGAGAGAGAGAGGCTAAAGTTGCTCCGGAGAGGAGAGGAATCAAAATGGCGTTTCCGAAGGGATGTGCAAACTTGGACAAACTTTACTCCGGCTTCTCCTCCTCCTCCTCCTCCTCCTCTCCCTCCTCCCCCTCCTGCCTCCTCCACCTCCTCCTCTCTTCCTCTCTTCCTCTCTCCTCTCCCGGAGGAAAAAAATTTTTTTTAAAAAAGAGGAAAAAGCGTCGCGGAGCGGAAAGGAAAGGAGGCGTCGAAATGTTTTTAAATGTCTTTTTTAATTCCTCCCGTCAGCCCTCTCTCTCTCTCTCTCTCTCTCTCTCTCTCTCTCTCTCTCTCTCTCTCTCTCTCTCTCTCTCTAAACCTGATAAGTAAAGCTCATCACGTGTTGTCTCTCCAGTCTCCAAGGGGACGTGGCCACCAAGCATCTCTGTCTTTACGCACAGAAACCGGATTAGTGTCCCGGTGGTCCCGGTGTCGGCTCCGACCTGCGACCCCTCATCTGGAAACACACACACACACTTTGATCAACACTCCGAGCAACAAGTATCACTCTTAAACAGCAGCTGATGACTTCAAAGGGAACTTTACGCACCTTTTACGCGCTCTAAAGTGCGCCGCGGCGCAGCAAAAGTTGCTCCTTTTGCGTCTCGTTGCGCCAAAACGCGACGCGAACGTTTGTTTTTGTGGTTCCGCGGCGAGTTCGAGCTGCTGGAAGATAAGAAACCATCCGCTGCTGCAGCCACACTGGGGAGAGCAGACACACGCAACTCTCGCGAGGTTTGGATGTGGGGAAGAGGGGAGGAGAGGGAGATCTCGCGAGATTTGGGTTTAAAGAGGGGGGGTGCCAACCGAGGGGGGTGGAAGAAGCTGCTCCTGTTTCCAGGGAGGTGTCAGGAAGCTGAGGGCTTATTTTAGTTTTTTCTATACAGGCAACAAGTGGGTTAAAGTTTTTCACAATAAAGTTTAAAAAGAGCCATTTAAATATGTTATTTTAGGAGACAAATCTCCAAAACTGGAGACATTATTCAGCTTTATGTCTAAAATATTTAAATAATATTTAAGTTTATTACTTATGATGGTATATTAGGACCACATTTAGAAAAAAAACTGAGGATTTTATTATT
The DNA here is from genome assembly GCF_030273125.1 of Centropristis striata. Classification (NCBI taxonomy): domain Eukaryota; kingdom Metazoa; phylum Chordata; class Actinopteri; order Perciformes; family Serranidae; genus Centropristis; species Centropristis striata. The sequence continues at coordinate 1,734,617 of NC_081539.1, forward strand.
TTTTTCTGAAGAGGCAACAAGTGGGTTAAAGTTTTTCACAATAAAATTTTAAATGAGGCATTTAAATAAATTATTTTGGGAGACAAATCTCCAAAACTAGAGACATTATTCAGCTTTATGTCTAAAATATTTAAATAATATTTAAGTTTATTACTTATGATAGTACATTAGGGCCACATTTAGAAAAAAAACGGAGGATTTATTTTTATTTTTTCTATAGAGGCAACAAGTGGGTTAAAGTTTTTCACAATAAAATTAAAAGCGAGGCATTTAAATTAATTATTGACATATGACACTCTTTAGATTTATGTCTAAAATTATTTAAATAATAATAAAATGTATTAGTTAAGATGGCGTATTAGGGCCACATTTAGAAATAAAATATTTATTTAAGAGATAAAGGTCGTTAATATTGAATTAATTACGAGAATAAACTAAAAAAATATTAAATTCATTGCGGATAATTTTCTTGTTTACACATAAAAGGTTTTTTAAATCAACTTTTCCATCCAAATCACCCTGTAAATAAATAAACATACTTTAGTTATGTGAGTGTGTGTGTGTTTAATTCTTTTTATATATTTTAAAAATAAATATATAATATTTAATTTTTTCTATAGAGGCAACAAGTGGTTTAAAGTTTTTCACAATAAACTTTAAAAATAGGCGTTTAAATGAATTATTTTGGGATATAAATCTCCAAAACTAGAGACATTCTTCAGCTTTATGTCTAAAATATTTAAATAATAATAAAGTTTATTTCTTACGTTGGTATATTAGGGCCATATTTAGAAAAAAAATATTTAATTACAAGATAAAAGTCGTAAATTTTGAATTAATTATGGAGAATTTTCTTGTTTACACATAAAAAGTTTTTGAAATCAACTTTGCATCCATATCAGCCTGTAAATAAATAAACATACTAAAGTTATGTGTCTGTGTGTTTAATCATTTTTACATATTTTAAAAATGACTCTTAATAAATATAATTTTTTTAATGTAAAATAATCCTTTTTCAGTTAATTAGTTACGTTTATAATGTTGAAAATGTTATTTTAAGTGTCATGTATACAAATAAAAAAGCTTAAAACCCTAGAAGTCATTTTTAAAATTAATTAGTTACATTTATGATGTAACTTAAGGTGTATAAATATTTAGATGTAAAATAATCCTTTTTTAGTTACTTAGTTTAATTTATAATGCTGAAAAAAGTTATCTATTTACTTGTATGCATTTTATTATTATTATTATTATTATTATGAAATTCCATCTTAAAGTCTTAATGGTAAAGTAATCTATATTTTAGTTACATTTATATTGTTTTAAAATGTTTTTTTAGTTACATGTGTACAAATAAAAAAACTTAAAATCCTAAAAAGTCATCTTTTTAATCAATAAGTCACATAAAAAAAATAAGGCAATTCCATCTTTAAATACTTTTTTAGTAACTTAGTTACATTTGAAATGTTATAAGATAATTATGTAGTTTCACGTATAAAAATCAAAAAATAAAATCAGATAATCACATGTTTGGGTCTCAAAAAAAATACATATATATATATTAATGTATAAAATGATTAAAAAGTTTTTATACATGAAACTAAAGAACAATTTTAAAGGTAAGTCCATCTTAAAATCTTCATAGTAACTTCTTCTTTTTTTAGTTACATGTGAAACTAAAATGTGAAACTAAAGTCATTCTTTAATTACATGCATACATTATATATATATATAGAGAGAGAGAGAGAGACATAAAGTGAAATAATCCCCTATAAATACATACAAATGTTAAAATCAGGAAGTGAAACTGAAGTTTAAGCATAAAGTAAAACATAAAGCCGTGTGAATAACTTCAGCAGCCTCCACCGTTTAAATAGAGTCAGCAATGATGAGGATGTGTGTGTGTGTGTGTGTGTGTGTGTGTGTGTGTATTAATAGCAGCAGCAGCTCGGGGGTCTCGTGCTTCAGCTCCTCTCAGGTTGGACTCAAACTTTCAGTTCAGGATCCTGAAACTAAATTTAAACTCTTTATTGTTAGCTTTAGCGTTAGCTTTAGCTTTAGCTTTAGCGTCCCAACGACTCCTCGCTGCTCACTGCATGTCCTGTTCTTCTTCTCCCACATTCCTGCCAGCCCTCCATCTCCAGATACAGACCCCTCCTCCCATCCTCCTCCTCCTCCTCCTCCTCCTCCTCCTCCCATCCTCCCCATCTCACCCCTCCTCCCCTGCAGGCGGCGGCTGCAGCAGGAAGAGTCTGTGGGCTGGTTGGGCCTGTTGCTGCTGCTGATGGAGGAGGGAGGAGGGGCGGATGGGAGAATGGCTGCTCCACACACTCTGGTTGGACTTTAAACTGCTCACAAACTGATCTGAGTCTGAGGTCTGGGCCTGCTGGTTACCAGGAACTTTAGTTTGTGTTTAAAACACTTCAAATAGTGTATTAAGTTTGGTTTAGAGCTGATGGGAGGACTGTTAAAAGTCTTTTGTTTGTGCTTAAACTGCTAAAAAAAGTGTGTTAAGTTTGGTTGAGGGCTGATACAAGAACTAGCTGTTAGCAGGAACTTCAGTTTGTGCTTGAATTACTTCAAAAAGAGCATTAAGTTAACTAGCTGTTAGCAGGACTATGGCTCAGTTTAAATTACTTTTTTAAAAAGTGCATTAAGTTTGGTTTAGAGCTGATACAAGAACTGGATGTTAGCAGGACTTTAGTTTGTGTTTAAACTCCTAAGAACATGAACTGAGTTTGGTTTGGGGCCTATGGAGGACTGGCTGTTACAGAGACTCTAGTTTGTGTTTAAACTGCTTTAAAATGCATTAAATTTAGTTTAGAGGTGATAGGAAGACCGTTACAAAGTCTTTTGTTTGTGCTTAAACTGCTAAAAAAGTGTATTAAGTTTGGTTGAGGGCTGATACAAGAACTAGCTGTTAGCAGGACTGGAGTTTGTGCTTAAATTACTTTAAAAAGTGCTTTAATTTTGGTGTACAAAGTCTGTAGTTTGCACTTAAATTACTTTAACTTAAATACTTAACTACTTTGGTTTAGGGAGGACTGGCTGTTACAGGGACTCTAGTTTGTGTTTAAACTGCTTTAAAAATGCATTAAATTTGGTTTAGAGGTGACAGGAAGACTGTTATAAAGTCTTTTGTTTGTGCTTAAACTGCTTTAAAGTGCATTACGTTTGGTTGAGGGCTATTAGCAGGACTGAAGTTTGTGTTTAAATTACTTTAAAAAGTGCATTAAGTTTGGTGTACAAAGTCTGTTGAGTCAGTTGAGTTTGGTTTGGGGCCTATGGAGGACTGGCTGTTACAGGGACTTTAGTTTGTGCTTGTTTAAATTACTAAAAAGTGCATTAAGTTTGGTTGAGGGCTGATACAAGAACTAGCAGTTAGCAGGACTCTAGTTTACAAAGTGTACAAAGTCTGTAGTTTGCACTTAAATTACTTTAAAAAGGCATTAAGTTTGTTGTAGGGCTGAGAAGAAAACCAGCTGTTAGCAGGTTGTGCTTAAACTACTTTTAAAATGCATTAAGTTGAGGGCTGACAGGAAGACTTTAATTTAGGCCTAAACTATCTAAAATGCATTGAGTTTGGTTTAGGGCCTGTGGAGGATATATGTTAGCAGGACGATGGGTTACGCTTAAACTGCTTCAAAAAGTGCATTAAGTTTGGTTGAGGGGTGATGGAGGAGTGGTTGGAACAAAGTCTTTGGTTTGTGCTTAAATAACTTTAAAAATGATTGTTTGAGTTTTGTTGAAGGCTGTTACAGGACTTTAGTTTACATTTAAACTTAAAAAATACATTTAATTTAATCCAGGGATTTTTTTTGCTTTCTTTGCAGCAGTGTGATGAGCCAGGACTCACTTAGCTTAGCTTAGCTTAGCTTAGCATAAAGAGTGGCAGACAGTTAGCCTGTTTCTCTGATTGAATAAAAACAAATTCCCTGATGTGATGAGAAGAATCAGATAGAGAGGCAGGAACAGATCTGTGTGTACTGTTGACACACGCTCAGACTGCAGGAGCCTCCATTTCATTATGCACACACACACACACACACACACACACACACACACACACTGAGCAAAGCAGCTAACGGCATTACATCACTAATCCAATCACTGCTTTTCACCTCAACTGGCCACTTTTTCAATTCAAATTAATCCATTGAGAGACAACGAGCCCATCCCACACACACACACACACACACACACACACACACACACACACACACACACACACACACACTCTTAAAGGGATAATACACCCACAATAACATGACTAAATTGTATTTTAAATTACTTGTTTTACTGTTAATCTGCACAACAAATGCAGACTGAAATATGTCAGAAACTATTAAACTGACTGTGAACGTCTGTAAACGTAACTGTCGCTGTTTTAAATTGTTAACTTTGTGAAATTGTTGCAGTTTGGTTAAGACAACAGAACTATTCCTCTAAAGATAGGGCAAAAACGTTCCAGTTTAAAAGAGAATAACTAAATGTAAATGGTGGAAGTGAAGTATATTCTTGGATGACGGATGGAAAATACATTACTCCAAATAAAACTGTTTAATCTTTTAAACATGTGTGTTTACAGATAAACAGACAAATAAACAAATAAGGTGCACTCAGGAACAGTCTCAACAAGGAGCCACCAAGTCACACTTTGTTCTAACTTGTTGCTCTAACTTTAGAGAAGAACTTTTGTTGCCTAAACGTAACAAACTTGTTGCAGGAGATAGAAACATCCTCATGTGTGAACGTAACAGTCGCCGTTTTAAACAGATCGTCACTGTTGTGAAACAGCTGCAGTTTAGTTTAGACAACAAAACCTTCTCTAAGGGCAGAAAACACTGAATCCTGCAGCTTGTTGTTTTTGCTCGGGTCAGATGGGAGGGGTTGGACTTCAGAGCTGAGGCCAGAGAAGCACAGCTGATCGCGACTTTAGCAAACAAGTGTTTAATGATGTGTTCAGAGCTGAAGAAGCTTTAAAAGAACAACTTTAGAAAATATAAATCACCTGAACTCAACATGATGGCAGGCTTTAAAAATGAGGAGTTCCTCCAAACTTGGAATTCGCAATTACCACGACCACCAGGGGGCGCTGCTGATGTAAATATGGGCCATAATCAGCTGCTGTATAACTGGGTCGCAATTTTGCAGAAAACGACGACGTTACGTTTCGGCCCAAAACTTCAGAGAAGTTGTTTTGTTGCTTAAACTGATTGTTACGTTTATAACTAACGCCGTGTTGACCTCCTGACTTGTTGGTGTAACATCCGACTTATAAGCAAATTCAAATGTTTTGTATTTCTTTTTGCTCTTCATTGTTCAACAAACACTGGAAACTGCTGTCACCATTCAAACAGTATATAAAAAACTCAATAAAAATACAATGAAACATCTTTTTTGGAGCGTTTCCATATTAACCCTCTGAAATCTTCGGCTATTACTTCCGTTAAAAAAATCTGTTAAATAATCTTCACCACGCCATGTTGGTATCAGTTTTTTCAGCGCAACCTCACCTTTATGTCCTGATAATTAATTTTTAACTTTGACTTTACTTGACCAAAATTTTGAAACCAAAAGAAACAAAGGAAAACATAAAATCTGGTCTTGAAAATTATGTTTCACACATAGAAATGTACATGTTGCAAATATAATATATAACAGGTAAAATGAGGAAAATATCTAGTTCAATAGTTTATACTACATATATTTGACATTATCTCCAGTTTTACTTTGCCGAATATCATCAAAAAAAATCTAGTATGGAGTTTCAAGCCAGAACTTTAGAGGGAAGCTGATGGAAAGACTTCATGTTGCTTCATTTTTATTTTTCTTCACGTCATGAAGAAGTCATGTGCAAGTTGTTTCATGGACTGTAGAGGGTTAAAACTCAAATCAACAATGACCTGTTTTATTTACTATGACTGGACATTATTGGCATTTCTTTAAACAGCTATAAAGTAAAGCTGACTTCTGACTTTTTTTGTTGTTCTTCTTGTCGTGATTCGAGTCTAAAAAGCGTAAATAATGAGAAAACTCCGGTAGTTCTGAGGGGTTTAAACCATTATGAAATAACGAAATAACGAAAACTAGAATTGAAAAAACATTTTCGTTAACTGAAATAAAAATAAAAAGTGTTTTTAAAAAAACGATAACTAACTGAAACTGTATTGTGTGGTTACAAAACTAACTAAAACTAACTAAAATTATAGTGAAAATGTCCTTAGTTTTCGTTTTTGTCAACTTTTTTCATTCATAATTCAGTGTTTCTATTTGAACATGCAACACATGGTGAATATGTTTACTGAGACTGGGATGTTTACACTAGAACCAAAATACAAAACACCCAGAACTGTAAGAGTTAATAACCTTATTGGGGCTGAGATGATAAACCAAAGGAAATAAAGGGAACATTTATTATGACCTCTTTGAATCTGGCACCCAACACATAGCCCATTACAAAAAAACTAAAACTAACACTAAAACTAATAAGAACTAAACTAAAACTAGCAAACTCACTCTAAAAACTAACTAAAACTAACTGAATTTGACAAAAACTGATGAAAAATCCAAAACTTTTATAACCTTGATCTACAGTTTCTATGAACAATTGAGTCCCTGATAAAACTTCTGTTATTTTCCTCCATTATAAAGCAGCTTGTTGGAGTTTTGATCAGAACGAACAGACAAAGTTTACATCTTCTTCTTCTTCTTCTTCTTCTTCTTCTTGCATCCCGGCCTGAAACCAGAGAAGAGAGAGTGTGATGTTATTTATTGGACTGTAACCATGGAGCTGTTGCTGGGGGAGCGAACCATCGCCAACAAAAGGGTGGATTCATCCATTCATCCAGCCAGCGGAGAGCAGGAGGAGGAGGAGGAGGAGGAGGAGGAGGAGGAGGAGGAGGAGGAGGAGGAGGAGGAGGAGGAGGAGGAGAAGAGGCATCCCTGAGTCTCCAGCAGACAGAAAAAGGAGTTTCAACACGACGAGTTGTCACAGTTGTTGTTGATGAAACTTTACACACTCCTCCTCCTCTTCTTCTTCCTCCTCCTCCCTCTCCTCCTCCTGCTCCTCCTCCTCCTGCTCCTCCATTGGAGCGCTGTCCGGACAGGCAGGCAGGCAGGCAGGCCGTCACATGAAGCCAACACCTGTCGGCAGCGTGGGGGGATGAGGAGCACATGCTGCTCCTTTTCCAGCTCTGAAAACACACATGTGCTCCTCATCCCTCTTTTCTTTTCTTTCTCTCTTTCTTTCTCTCTCTCGCTGCAGGAACTTAGATGTTTGACATAAAGTGTAAAGTGTAGATGCAGCGGTGCAGACATGTGCTGTGAAACAGGAGGAGGATGGTGGCGGAGGGGGAGAAGAGAGAGAGGGAGTTAGAGGTGGAGAGGGAGGAGGGGGTGAAAAACCGGTTTCCAATAGTGACGGATGATTTGTAGGTAACAGTTGTTTGCCTTGCAGCCTGAGGCCTGCACCGCTCACACACACACACACACACACACTCTGAGAGAGAGAGAGAGAGAGAGAGAGAGAGAGAGAGAGGCAGCTGACAGCAGGGAGAGAAAAAACAAAAAACAGCAACATGTTCAATTCAAGACACAAGTTAGTTTGGATCCTAGTTTGGATTTCTAGACTTCAGAGAGAGAAAAAGAAGGAAGGAGGCTGCAGGGAGAAGTTAGTAAAGATGTTTAGTGGAGGACGTGCAGTGAAGAGCTGTTGCTCAAGAGGAAAATGAGTGAAGGAGTGAAGGAGTGAAGGAGCAGGAAGTGATGCTTTCGTCGGCCATTTTTGTAGTTCTCTTCTCTGGTGACACATGGTGCGTTCAACATGACACCTCTTTAGTTTTAGTGCAGCAGCTGCTGCTGCTCACTGTCTGACTGCTGCTGCTGCTGCACTAACTACTGCTACTGACTGTTGTTGTTGTTGTTGTTGTTGTTGTTCTGGTTCCAGTCTAAAAAGTGTCAATAATGAGAAAACTCAGGGGTTTGATACTTAGAATTCTAAGCATTCATCTTATTTAACTCTTTAGAGTTTGGGGCTTTTTGTCGGTTTTTGACTCCTTTTTATTCTGTCTGAATATAAAACACTTTAAACATCTTTACTTTCATTGTTTTCAAGACAACCTCACCTATATGACCACAAAAAATTCACATAAAACACCAAAAACACAAAAATTTTTACAAAGAACACACACACAAAAACAGTAAACACAAAAGATTGCATTGAAAATGCTGAATGCACAAAGATAAATTAGAAAAATCTCTGCAGAAAAAGTAAAACAGTTTCCATGTCACATTTAATGCATCAACTCTTTTTCAGGAAAGGTAATAAAACACCTGGACCAAGTGTATTAACATGATTTTACTTTTTCTGCAGAGATTTTTCTAATTTAGCTTTGTGCATTCAGCATTTTCGATGCAATCTTTTGTGTTTACTGTTTTTTTTGTGTGTGTTCTTTGTAATTTCTTTGTGTTTTTTGTAATTTTTTGTGGTCACATACACTGACAAAAAAGATTTTTTTGGCCCTGTAATTATTATTTCAATCATCTATATAAATTCTACAAAGAAATAAGAATTCAGTGCTTTTACTTTAATCCTTAGAAGTCTAAGCATTCACATTATTTAACCCTTTAGAGTTTGGGGCTATTTGTCAGTTTTTGACTTCTTTTCATTCTGCCTGAATATAAAACACTTTAAACATCTTTACCATGACGTGTTGGTGTCATTGTTTTCAAGACAACACCAAAAACACAAAGAAATTAACAAAGAACACACACAAAAAAAACAGTAAACACAAAAGATTGCATTACAAAAAAATACACTTTTTTTTTTTTTTTTTTTTACAAAACACACACACACAAAAACACACCAAAAACACACACAAAATTACATTATATATATAT
>NC_081539.1:1748517-1763517 GCF_030273125.1 Centropristis striata
AATAACACATAATAAATACTAGATAAGAAATAATAGATAAAAAACAAGACATATATAATATATACTAAACAATAGATAATATATAATAAATAATAACAATAAATAACACATAATAAATAACAGATAAATAATATATATAATATATAATAAACAATAGATATTAAATAATAAAAAATAAATAATACATAATAAATTATATATAATAAATAATAAATATATAATGTGTAATAAACAATAAATGATAAATAATACATTATATATAATAAATAATAGATAATAAATAATAAACAATAAACAATATATATTATATGTAATATATGCAATATATATATGTAATGTGTGTTACCTGTCTCAGGTTGCTGCAGTCCATCACCGCCACCATGCAGCGAGGACCAGACAGACGAGGAGTACACACCTCCTGCCAGGAGAAGGAGGCCAGGGGCTCGATGGAGCTACACACACACACACACACACACACACACAGAGTAAGACACACGGACACAGACGGGTGAGAATACACCTGAGCCAAACAGTCAACATGTCATCACAGGTGTGTGTGTGTGTGTGTGTGTGTGTGTGTGTGTGTGTGTGTGTGTGTGTGTGTGTGTGTGTGTGTGTACCTGTAGGAGCGTGTCCGTTCCTCCATCAGTCCTGACCCCTCCATGCAGAGGAAGACGTCGACCAGAGGGAAGTTGAACGGGTTGGTGAAGGAAACGGTGACGAACATCTCCTGCTGCACACGAGTCTGACCGCTCACCTGCACACACACACAGGTACACACACACACACACACACACACACACACACACACACACACAGGTACACACACACACACACACACACACACACACACACACACACACACACACACACACACACACAGGTACACACACACACACACACACACACACACACACACACACACACACACACACACAGGTACACACACACACACACACACACAGGTACACACACACACACACACACACACACACACAGGTACACAGGCACACACACACACACACACACACACACACACATACACACACACGGGCATACATACACACATACACACACACACACACACACACACACAGGTACACGCACACACACACACAGGCACACACACAAGCACACATGCACACACACACACACACACACAGGCACACACACACACACACACACACACGCAAATGCACACAGGCACACGCACACAGGCACACATAAACACAGGCACACACACACAGACAGGCACACACACAGGCACACGCACACAGAAACACACAACACAGGCACACATACACACACACACACACACACAGGCACACATAAACACAGGCACACATACACACACACACACAGGCACACACACACATACACACACACACACACACACACACAGGAGGAGGAGGAGCTTTAATCAGACAACATTTATGAAATCAAAAGTAGAAAATGTCACATTTTAATATTAGGAGTTAAATTAGTGTATGTTTTATTTTTAGATAATTTAATTAGAAATATACAGTATTTTCACAGTTTGTTTTTTTTATTCAGTTTTTTTTTAAGTAAACAGAACTGAATTATTATCAGATTAGCAGCAGTATCAATATGATTGATATAAATGTAATTACCGTGACGGTGAGCTCTGGAACCTGCAGCTCGATCACCTTGGAGGCGGTCACTGATTGGTCGTCAGCCTGTCCACTCACAACGAAGCGCAGGCTCACCTGAGAGCCCAGGTAAGGAGCGTAGTCCACAGGAGATACCTTAAACACCTCACTGCTGGCTGCACACACACACACACACACACACACACACACACACACACACACAGTTAATATAAATGTTTTATTTCTAAAGGGGAATAAAACCAGGGGCTCATTATTATAATAAATATCATAATGAAAACAGTTTCCTCACTCTGATTGGCCGGCACGGTGACGGTGAACTTGTGGTTCTTGAGGCGGTTGGACAGGACCCCGGTGTAGTGGATCACGGTCCCCGTCAGGTGGGCCTGGATGGTTTTGGGGTATTCAGTCTGGTTCTGGAAATCCACCTGCAGGACCACATCCTGACCCAGCTGGACCTGGAGACACACACCTGGGTTACCTGTCTGGGTTTATCTGTCCTCTTCCTTTGATTATTATTATTTATAAGGACATTAATAATAATAATAATAATAATAATAATAATAATAACCAGGCCGGCGTGGATGGCAGCAGTCAGCTGAGGCTCCGGCAGCTCAGAGTGATCTCTGGCACAGCCGTACTCCTCGGCCCGGGCCATGGTCTGGAGGTCCTGAGGAGACTCTACACACAATAACAACCATACAGTCTCTGCAGTAATAATAATAATAATAATAATAATAATAATAATAATAATAATAATAATAATAATAGTAGTAGTAGTAGCAATAATAATAATAATAATAATAATAATATTAGTAATAGTAATAATAATAATCGTAGTATCAATAATAATAATAATAATAATGATAATAATAATAATAATAATATAATAATGATAGTAATAATAATATAATAATAAGAATGATAATGATAATAAGAAGAAGAAGAAGAAGAAGAAGAAGAATGATATTAATAATAACAAAATAATAATAATAATAATAATAATAATGATATTAATAATAATAAAATAATACTACTACTACTACTAATAACAAAATAATAATAATAATGATAATAATAATAAAATAATGATAATAATGATAATAATGATAATAATAGTAAAATAATAATAATAATAATATTAATAATGATAATAATAATAAAGTATAATAATAATAATTGTAATAATAGTAATAATAATAATAATGTAAATAATAACAATAATAACCATCATCATCATCTGATAAAAAAATGAAATGAAACGAAATAAAATAAAATGAAATAAAATAATCATATTAACATTCAACTCTTATTATTATTAATAATAATAATAATAATAATAATAATAGGAATTGTTACTATTATTATTATTATTTTGAATATTATTATTATTATAAATATAATAAACAATATTTCTTTCACTATTATGATCATCATTATTAAAATAATGATAATATTTTTTTAAATAATAATATTGATCATTTTCATCATCATCTGATCAAAAAACAAAACAAAACAAAGAATTAGATAAATCTAATATAATAATAATAATAATAATAATTGTGATAATAATAATAATAATAATAATAATAAAGTAAGTCTTTTTTTACTTCATTAATAAATATTAAACATAAATAAAAAACATTTGAATAAAAGGTATTAAAATAATATAATAATAATATTAATAATACATATTTTTCTACTACAGCTTACAATTGTGATTATGATTGTAATTATGATTATTATTATTATTATTCATAAATATCACAATAAAAATATTTTTATAATTTATTAATAAATATAATAGTGAAATTAAATATGAAAACAGTAAACAAAAGACATTAAAATAATAACAATAGTGCTAAAATAATCTATTATAATTTTATTGTGTGTGTGTGTGTGTGTGTGTGTGTGTGTGTGTGACCTACGTTCGGGGTACTTGTATGTGTGTGTGATGTCAGAGATGGAGTAGCTCCCTACAGCCTTGGTGTAGACAGCCTTGCCGATGTGAGTCTTCTCCACCCTGAACACCGTCAGGGTCCCGTAGCGATCCCGCTTATGGAAAACCACATCGCTGTTCACCTGCAGAGAACAAGACAAAATAATATTTAATACATTTAAAACACTGAAACATCAAACAGACGAGTTTATTACTGTGGGCTGATAATAACATGAAGAGGAAGAGCTTTCATTTCAGATTTTCAGATTTTCTTTTTCTCTCTGTGGCCGTTACTTTTATTTCATATATATATATATATATATATATATATATATATATATATATATAGTATCTCTTTGTATAATGAATCTGACCTCAGCAAAGACGAAGCCGCAGTCATACGGGTGACAGAGAACTCCTTCTTTTATCGCCAAAACAGGAGCTGGACCACAGCGGTAACGTCCTGGAACACACACACACACACACACACACACAGTTTGTTTGTTTGTTTACTGACTTACTTCTTTACTTACTTAACTTTACTCACTTACATACTTACGTACTTACGTACTTACTTACTAACTTACTTACTTACTTACTTCTTCACTTACTTTCTTACTTCTTTACTTACTTACTTATTACTTAACTTTACTTACTAACGTAATTACGTACTTACTTACTTACTTACTTACTTCTTTACTTACTTACTTAATTACTTAACTTTACTTACTCACTTACTTACTTCTTTACTTGCTTCTTTACTTACTTACTTATTTACTTACTTACTTACTTACTTACTTACTTACTTACTTCTTTACTTACTTACTTACTTACTTAATTACGTACTTACTTACTAACTTACTAACTTACTTACTTACTTACTTACTTCTTTACTTACTTACTTACTTACTTCTTTACTTGCTTCTTTACTTACTTACTTACTTATTTACTTACTTTTACTTACTTCTTTACTTACTTACTTACTTCCTTACTTCCTTCCTTACTTCCTGCCTGCCTGTCTGTCTGCCTGCCTGCCTGCCTGCCTGCCTGCCTGCCTGTCTGTCTGTCTGCCTGCCTGCCTGCCTGTCTGTCTGTCTGTCTGCCTGCCTGTCTGTCTGTCTGCCTGCCTGCCTGCCTGTCTGTCTGTCTGTCTGTCTGTCTGTCTGCCTGTCTGCCTGTCTGTCTGTCTGTCTGTCTGTCCTACCATCACTGGTCTCCTGTGGCGTGGAGTCCACCACCTGCCAGCCTCCGAAGCCTGGCGGCAGGTCTGGACGGGTGATGAAGACCTCGTTCCAGCAGTGGTAGTTCCTACACACACACACACACACGCACACACACACACACACACACACACACACACACACACACACACACACACACACACACACCTATATTAGAACAATGGCACATTATACACATATTTACACTGATATTTATACATCTATCATGTGTTTCTGTGGTAGTTTAGTTCACTTCACCATCTTTGTCTCTTTGTGGTCGTTTATTTCTCTGTTTTTAGTCAATTTGAGTCTCATTGAGATAGTTGTGTCTCTTTGCAGTCATGTTGTGTCTCTGTGCCTTTCTGTAGTCACTCTGTGTCTCTTTGTGGTAGATGTGTGTCTCTTTGTAGTCACTTTGTGTCTCTTTGTGGTAGTTGTGTCTCTTTGTAGTTGCCTTATGTCTCTTTGTGGTAGATGTGTGTCTCTTGTGTCTTTTGTAATCAATTTGTGGTAGATGTGTGTCTCTTTGTGTCTCTTTGTAGTCACTTTGTGTCTCTTTGTGGTAGATGTGTGTCTCTTTGTGTCTCTTTGTAGTCACTTTGTGTCTCTTTGTGGTAGATGTGTGTCTCTTTGTGTCTCTTTGGAGTCACTTTGTGTCTCTTTGTGGTAGATGTGTGTCTCTTTGTGTCTCTTTGGAGTCACTTTGTGTCTCTTTGTGGTAGTTGAGTGCCTCTTTGTGTCTTTTGTAACCACGTTTTGTCCCTTTTTAGTCATCGTGAGTCTCTTTGTGTGGGTTCTGTGTGTCTTTGTGGTCGTTCTGTGTGTCTCTGTAGCCTGTGTGTGTGTGTGTGTGTTAACTGACCAGATGGAGTCCCTGGTGTGGCGGTCGTCCGGCGAGCCGTCAGGTTTGCAGATCAGGTCGGTCTTCAGGTTGCCCGTGTTGTCGTGAGCCGAGTTGAAGTTGGTGACGACTCTGCTGCCGATGCCGAGAGCTCTCAGGACTCAAGACACACCAGAGACTCAGATTAATCACTTAAAAAGAATCTCACAATCAAAATACTGGAGGGAGTTTTCATGGAAAGTGTGCATGAGATTTTTTTTTACACCTAAGAATCTCAAGAAATGCTTCCCTGGATTAGACAAGGGATGTTGGCCAAGATGTGGAGAACAGGAGGCTAATTATATGCTTTTTACATGCCCAGTATTAATAACATACTGGGAAGGAGTTGAGGAAATATTAAAGTACATTGTTGAGTTTAAAGAACCTTTGCAGGTACAACATTGGTTAGGTATTTATTTAAAAGGGAAGATAAGAGCAAAGACATTTATTTTTGTAATTTACTGAGAGTAACCGTCCTGAAGCAGGTGACTAAAGCATGGAAACAATCAAATACACCAACATTAAGAGCATGGCTATTAACAGCAGAACAAAGGTTAGAGATGGAAAGACTCACTTTTAGAAACAGGGAACAAATACATATTTGGAATAAGTTATACTGTAAAGAAAGGCTGGTAAAAACAGTGGAAATATTTAATCACATGAAGGAGATGAACTAAATGGTCCCCACACCAACACTAACACTAACACATGCACACACACACACACAGATTCATGAACACGCATACATGCACCACCGCTTATTTTCTCATTATATTATTATTATAATGGAGACATGGAGAGGATGCAAGGAGAGGAGAGGAAACAAGGAGACATGGAGAGGATGCAAGGAGAGGAGAGGAAACAAGGAGACATGGAGAGGACGCAAGCTACAATTTTCTGTTTTGATTTTTTTGGTTTTGTGTCGTTAGTTTGTTGTTTATTTATTTTCTTGGAGATCCTCATTTGGGGAATACCAGTTTGCCTTGTATATATGTTTGTCTGTTTACCCTATTATATGTTTTTGTTATTTACTTTGTGAATATATATCTTGCAAAAAAGGGAAGAAAAAAAAATGCAAGCTACAATATTGTAAAGAAAACGAAATGACTCATTATGTTTGTGAAAGTAAGAAGCCTTGCAATAAAGTATAAAAATAAATAAATTAATAACTTATTAATAATAATAACAACTAATAATTAATATTTGATCACAGGGTTCACTCTGTTTTACCTCTTTATAACCACGAATGTTGAATCAAACATCAGTCAAATCTGGTTTTTAATGTTGACGTAGCTTTGTGTCTCTTTGTAGTTTTTCATTCAACACTTTGTAGTCATTGTCTATCACTTAAAATGTAGATTTCTTGTGGTTGTTTTGAATCTTTGTAGTTGTTTTGAGTCTTTGTGGGATTTTTGTGTCTTTGTATTTGTCTAGTGACTCTGTGGTAGTTTTTTACTTTCAATTAATTATTTCTTGGGACATTTTCATGTTTTTTTGTGGTTGTTTGAATTTTTGTGGTAGCTCTTTTATCCATTGATTCAACACTTTGCTGTAGTTTTGAATTTTAAATGTCTTTATTGTTGGTTTGAATCTTTGTAGTTGTTTTTTCATCACTTTGTTCTCATTTTGTATCTGTTAGTGGTAGTTGTTTAATATCTATTTGGTTGTTTGGAGTCTTTGTGGTTGTTTTGTGTCCTTTTATTTGTCTGGTGACACTGTGGAAGTTTTTCACTTTCAATTAACAATTTTTTATGAACTTTTTTTATGTTTTCTTGGTTGTTTTGAATATTTGTGGTAGCTCTCTGTCTCTTGTAGTTGTTTATGCAACACTTTGTAGTCATTTTGTATCTCTTAGTGGTAGCTTTGAATTTATTTGAGTTCTTTTCCAAATCTTTGTGGTTGTTTTGAATCTTTGTGGTAGCTCTTTGTCTCTTTGTAGCTGTTGCTTCAACACTTTGCTATTGGTTGTTTTGTGTCTTTGTATTTGTCTTGTGACTCGGTGTTTGTATTTTACTTTTACGTTTAACGTTTTGAATCTTTGCTGTCGCTCTCTGTCTCTTTGTAGTTGTTTATAGTCATTTTGTATCTCTTGTGGTAGCTTTAAATTTATTTATTTTCCAAATTTTTACCTTAATGGTCATTCTTTAAATTATTTTTCTTTTGAATCTTGCAGAAACAGGCCATGTGTCCGTTCCTCGGTCCGTCTCTGCTGGAACTAATCTGGATCATTAATTAATTAATTGATTAATTGATTAATGAATCTGCCCTTACAGGTGTTGAGGACCCCGGCGAACACCCAGCACTGGGCGTAGGAGACGGGGGTCCCGGTGTTGGCGTACTGCTGCAGGATGCGGACGCTGCCGGTCCAGGAGGTCGGGGCGCGGCCCATCGAGTAGTCGTCACTCCAGTTCCCCACGCAGACGCCACGGTCGTCCTGAGCGTTAATCTGCCAACACACAGGGAAACCCATTAGAACCCATTAGAACCCATTAGAACCCATTAAACCCCATTAGAACCCATTAGAACCCATTAGAACCCAATAGAACCCATTAAAACCCATTACAACCCATTAGAACCCATTACAACCCATTAGAACCCATTACAACCCATTACAACCCATTACAACACATTACAACCCATTAGAACCCATTAAAACCCATTAGAACCCATTAGAACCAATCAAAACCCATTAGAACCCATTAAAACCCATTAAAACCCATTAGAACCCATTAAAACCCATTAAAATCCATTAGAACCCATTAAAACCCATTAGAACCCATTAGAACCCATTAAAACCCAATAGAACCCATTAAAACCCATTAGAACCCATTAAAACCCAATAGAACCCATTAAAACCCATTAGAACCCATTAGAACCCATTAAAACCCATTAGAACCCATTAGACCCCATTAGAACCCATTAAAACCCATTAGAACCCATTAGAACCCATTAGAACCCATTAGAACCCAGTTATCCTAAAGGAACATGATGGGGGATCTACCACAGACCAAGTGGACCACATAGAACACATTTATGATGTTTTAAAAAAAAAAAATTTCTACCCCTAAATGTCAAAGATCTGTGATGTGACATATGTTACATTGGTTGTTTATGTACGGGCTGAAATATGTGATGCCAGAAACTGAATTTGAATTATTTATATTTGAATTTGAATTGCTTAACTTGAATAATTGCATTGAAAAACTGAATCTGAATTATAATTTGAAATTGAATTTATTAGTTTGGAACTCAACATTCAGGTCACAATTTATTTACAGCTTTTGATCATTATAAATAAAACATTTAATCGATGTATTTACCACAAAACTACAGTAATGTTTCTGGTTTTTGGGGGCGGAGCTACAAACGTTCCTGTTTTCCTGCTAAATGAGAGTGAACGAGTAAAAGTTTCTCACCATGGCCGAAGCCATCCGGACCATCTTGATCACGTTCCCTCGGTCGATGATCGACATCTGGGACGCGTCCAGGATGTAAATACAGGCGTCAAGGATGCCACGCTCAAACTGGAGGAAGGAAACAAGGAGACATGAGAGGACGCAAGGAAACATGGAGAAGACGCAAGGAGAGGACAGGAAACAAGGAGACATGGAGAGGACGCAAGGAGACATGGAGAGGAAACAAGGAGACATGGAGAGGAAACAAGAGACATGGAGAGGACGCAAGGAGACATGAGAGGAAACAAGAGACATGGAGAGGACGCAAGGAGACATGGAGAGGAAACAAGAGACATGGAGAGGACGCAAGGAGACATGAGAGGAAACAAGAGACATGGAGAGGACGCAAGGAGACATGAAAGGACGCAAGGAGACATGGAGAGGACGCAAGGAGAGGGGAGGAAACAAGAGGACATGGAGAGGACGCAAGGAGAGGACAGGAAACAAGGAGACATGAGAGGACACAAGGAGAGGGGAGGAAACAAGGAGACATGGAGAGGAAACAAGGAGAGGACAGGAAACAAGTAGACATGGAGAGGACACAAGGAGAGGGGAGGAAACAAGGAGACATGGAGAGGAAACAAGGAGAGGACAGGAAACAAGTAGACATGGAGAGGACACAAGGAGAGGGGAGGAAACAAGGAGACATGGAGAGGACGCAAGGAGACATGAAAGGACGCAAGGAGAGGAGAGGAAACAAGGAGACATGAGAGGAAACAAGAGACATGGAGAGGATGCAAGGAGAGGGGAGGAAACAAGGAGACATGGAGAGGACGCAAGGAGAGGACAGGAAACAAGGAGACATGAGAGGACATAAGGAGAGGGGAGGAAACAAGGAGACATGAGAGGATGCAAGGAGACATGAGAGGATGCAAGGAGACATGGAGAGTGTGTGTGTACCTGTCCGTAGACCCAGTTGCGGTGGGACTCGGCCCCCACGGCTCCCTGGTAGATGACGCCGTTGTCGTTCATGACGTACTCGAAGCGTTCCGCCTCGTTGGCGAGGAAAACACTGTCCTCTGGAAAAAACAGGAACAATGGAATAATGGGATAATGGAATAATGGAATAATGGAATAATGGAATAATGGGATAATGGGAAAATTAATAATGGAATAATGAATAATGGAATAATGGAATAACAGAATAATGGAATACCTGAATAATGGAATAATGGAATAATGGGATAATGGGAAAATTAATAATGGAATAATGAATAATGGAATAATGGAATAACAGAATAATGGAATACCTGAATAATGGAATAATGGAATAATGGAATAATGGAATAATGGAATAACAGAGTAACGTAATAATGAATAATGTAATAATGGGATAATGAAATAATGGAATAATAGAACAATGGAACAATGGATTATGGAATACCGGAATAATGTAATAATGTAATAATGGGATAATGGAATAATAGGATAATGGAATAATGGGATAATGTAATAATGTAATAATGTAATAATGAAATAATGTAATAATGGATAAATGAGATAATGAAATAATGGAATAATGGGATAATGGAATAATGGAATAATGGAATAATAGGATAATGGAATAATGGGATAATGTAGTAATGTAATAATGTAATAATGAAATAATGGAATAATGGAATAATGAGATAATGAAGTAATGGAATAATGGGATAATGGAATAATGGGATAATGGGATAATGGAATAATGAAATAATGTAATAATGAGATAATGAAATAATGGATAATGGAATAATGGGATATTATCCACTTCCTAAAACTGTTCTTGAAAGATACATTTCAGGAAACCATTTTAAAAACCCCTCAGGACACTCAGACTCCTGATTAGACAGATTAAACAGCTTGAGGCGCTCCTCCAGGAGGAGGCGCAGGAGGAGGAGCAGTGGTACCTGGACACCAGGCGTTGAACAGCAGGTACATGTCGGTGGTGGCGTCCCTCTTGGTGCGCTGCATCCCCGCCGGCGCCCACCACGCCCACGTACGTACGGAACTTCCCCACGATGGCGTCCGGGTCGGCGTGATGCCCAACATCACCGACGGACCCTGGAACTCCACGATACGCCCCGCCCAGGAGGAGCCGGGCCGGGGCCAAAGGTCACCACCACCTGGGAGCCCTTATTCACCGACGGGTTAGCTCCTGGAGGAGGAGGAGCAGGAGGAGGAGGAGGAGGGGGGGGGGGGGGGAGGAGGAGGGGGAGGAGGGGAGGAGGAGGGGGAGGAGCAGGAGCAGGAGGAGGAGGGGGAGGATGAGGAGGGGGGGAGGAGGAGGTGGGGAGGAGGAGGAGGGGGAGGGGGAAGAGGGGGAGGAGGGGGAGGAGCAGGAGGAGGAGGATGGGGGGGAGGAGGAGGGGGAGGGGAAGAGGGGGAGGAGCGGGAGGAGCAGGAGGAGGAGGAGGGGGGGGAGGAGGAGGAGGAGGGGGGAGGAAAGGAGGAGAAGGAAGGGAGGAGAGGAGGAGAGGGGGAGGAGGGGAGGAGCGGGAGGAGCAGGAGGAGGAGAAGGGGGGGAGAAGGGGGGGGAGGAGGAGGAGAAGGAAGGGAGGAGAGGAGGAGAGGAGGAGGAGGGGGGGAGGAGGAGGAGGAGGGGGGGAGGAGGGGAGGAGGAGGGGGGGAGGGGGGGGGGAGGAGGAGGAGGAGGAGGAGAGGAGGACACAAAGAAAGAGGAAACAAGGGAGGACACAAATCAAGGAGACAAGGAAATGAGAAGAAAACATAGAGGGGAATGTGTGTGTGTGTGTGTGTGTGTGTGTGTGTGTTAATTATCTGTCTGGCTGTTAACGAGTCATTTCATCAGTTAATTAGTTAACGAGGGAGCGTTTCATGTTTTTGGTCTCTGGAGATGATGATAATAATAATAAGACTCACCGATGAGGAACTCCACCTGGAAGTCGTCCCCCTTCGGCGCGGGCGGCCGGTGGAAGGTGACCCTCATCAGGAACTCCTGGCCCCGGCGCACCACCAGGTTGGGACGTGGTCAGTGAGCTGGTGTTGTGGTTGGGTTTGTTCAAGCTGCTGACACATGTCCACCGCCTGCACCGTCAGGATCCCTGAGGAGAACACGAGCTTAGTCATCTCTCAGATTATCTTTATAATAATAATAAATAATAATAATAATAAGGAGCAGGTGTACCTGCTCCAGGTGGGAATCCTCGCGGCGTGGCGTCTTCATCATCAAACGCCTCAAACTCTGGAAAATCAGGTGCATCGTTCACACAGGTTGGAGGTCGGCACCTGAAAATATGATACAAATATTATAAAAATGTAAAACTAGAAAATGTACTCTGGGGAAATAGTGAAAGGGCCACGGGGGGCTACTGCCGGTGTGTGTACACTATGATGAGATTCTTCAGAGATTTATAACAATTAATACTAGTAATGTTATGATATTATATAATATACAAGGCATGAAGTTATCTGTGTGTGTGTATCTGTAACTGTAATCACATCAAAGGATCAAAGGCAATCAGATCAAAGCAATCAACAGAATTAACTGCAACCAACTGTCGAATGTTCCAGCATAGTGACAGCAGCCAGAGGTGGACAGACTGGAATTTCTGGCCTCGAACAGAAAGCATTTTTGGCAAAACCATAATACCTATCATTGATCATTGATCATTTTTTAAGAAAAATTAAAAATAGCTTTGTTAGAGCGATCTAAAAAAACTGTTACATCTCCCTTTTTCAGAAATCTTCCTGTGTTTTTAATATGGGAGCCAATGAGGCTGTTGGTGGTGTTGGTGGATCATCTGTGCGTCCTACGCCCAAACTATAACTCTGACAGCTTTACCAGAGGATTGTGAGGGAGAAGACTAATTTTCCTACGTTTCTATGTATAAATTATTTCTGTAGAGTGGAATTTGCGGCCTGGAGCGCAGTTTTAAAATTTATTTTTTGACAGTTTTTTCTCTCCCTCTACACTCTGGCGATGATGTCACACACTGTGACACGAACATTCCGTGCAATACACACCCATTATAATCTCAGAATTTCTCCAAAAATGATCATGGTCATTGAACAGGGATTGATAAAAAACTATATGACCTATCGAAACGTGGATTAATACACCGATACACAAGACTTGTGTCTACTGTTTAAAGTTTAAATGGAGTCTCTAGGTGAAATTATGCCGGAGAAGTAGACGTTTAAAAATCTACAATTATTGTTCTTTTTCGCTCATTTTTTTTCGGCCGTCCCATTCACTTCAATGCAAAATTTTGGGCAGAAAAATTCGTATTCCATAGAGAAAAGTAAACCGCACATTTTGATATATATTGATACATATATTTTGTATGATTATTTGTGTACGTACCGGCTCGCTGTAGCGCCCCCTGAAGGCTTTAGCGTCGCCGCTCTGATCAGACATGATGTCACTGTTTCAGGTTGGACTGAAGTCACTGAGAGAACATATAGTATATTAAATCACTGAAACACACAAAAAATGTATAGAAAGTATTGTTTAAAATGTATAAATATATATAAAAATATGAAAAATATTATATGAAAATCATATAACTACCAAAATAAAAAAAATAAAAAAATATGATCTTAAAATTATTTAATTAATCTAATAAATAATATAATATAAAACAATGGATACAAATATATATAAAAAATATTGAATTATGAAAATAATATAACTACCATAATAAATAATATATAATATAAAAAAATATATGAAAATCGAATAAATACCATAATAAATGATATAATATCATATGATATGTAAAATATAACAAATATTATATGAAAATAAAATAACTACCATAATAAATAATATAAAAAAATATATATATATATAAAAAATATTTAACTACCGTAAAATGTGATATAAAAATGAGTGGATTCATATAATAAATAATATGATATAAAACAATGGATACAAAAATCTAAAATACCATATACATTTTTTTTAATCAACATAATAAATTATATAAAATAATGTACAAAAATATGAAAAATGTGATATACATAGTAAATAATATAACATTAAATAACATAATAAATAACACAATATGAAACAATGGATAAAAATATATGAAATATGATATAAAAAGATTTAATCAACATAATGAATAATATAAAATAATGTAAAAAATATATAAAAAAATATGATATAAGAATAATTTAAAGAACATAATAATAAATAATGTAAAATAACATAATAAATATAAATCTGACCTGTGATGAAGTCGAGTCTCTGAAGATCAAATCAGAGGATGAAGAAAACGACTTCAACACAAGTTTATATACACACACCACTTCCTCTTCTCACACACACACACACACACACACACACACACACACACACACACACACACACACACACACACACACACACACACACACTCCTCATCTTGCTGACTCATTTTTTTCAGGTTTTTTTCTGATTTCCTCTGCACTAATACTACTAATTTCTTCTATAATATTATTTTTTTTATTGTTAATAATAACAAAAATAAAATTATAATAACAATAATATTTTTTATTTTTTATAAAAATAATTCTAGGTTTATAGGCATATTAATACTGCTACTAATCTGATAATAATTCAGTTCTGTTTACTTAAAAAAAACTGAATAAAAACTGTTAAAATACAGTATATTTTTAATTAAATAATCTAAAAATAAAACATACACGACTTTAACTCCTAATATTATAATGTGACATTTTTTATTTTTTATTTCCTACATTTTTTAATCATTAAATAGTTTAAAATGATATACTTTTTTGTAAAATTTTAAAATATACATATTTTAATGCTACTACTCCTTATAATTATAATATCATAATTAATCAAATTACATTTTCAAATTACTTCACAATAATATACATACTACTTATCGTAATATAGTATGTTTTTATTTTCTATTAATTTAGAATA
>NC_081539.1:1768517-1816017 GCF_030273125.1 Centropristis striata
GTCAACACAAACAATCAGAGGCTGAGAGGATCTACAGCAGCTTTTCTCTGTTTTTACATCGTTTCTTTTGTTTGGTTCTTATTCTGTTTGTTTGTCATTTTTTTGTTTATTTTATGGGTTTTTTGTGTTTTTTTTGTAATTTTTGTGTGTTTTTTGTAATTTTTGTGTGTGTTTTGTGTGTTTTTTTTAGTGGTTTTTGTGTGGTTTTTGCAATTTTTGTGTGTGTTTTTTGTGTTTTTTTGTGTTTTTTTTAATTTTGCGTGTGTTTTTTTGTGTGTTTTTTGTAATTTTTGTGTGTGTTTTGTGTGTTTTGTGTCTTTTTTTGTGTGTTTTTTGTGTGTTTTTTGTAATTTTTGTGTGTGTTTTTTGTGTGTTTTTTTGTGTTTTTTGTAATTTTTGAGTGTGTTTTTTTGTGTGTTTTTTGTCATTTTTGTGTGTGTTTTGTGTGTTTTTTTGTGTTTTTTGTGTGTTTTTTGTAATTTTTGTGTGTGTTTTGTGTGTTTTTTTGTGTGTTTTTTTGTATGTTTTTTCTAATTTTTGTGTGTGTTTTGTGTTATTTTGTGTTTTTTTTGTAATTTTTGTGTGTTTTTTGTGTGTTTTTTTGTGTTTTTTGTGTTTTTTGTAATTTTTGTGTGTTTTTTGTGTTTTTTTGTGTTTTTTGTGTGTTTTTTGTAATTTTTGTGTGTTTTTTGTAATTTTTGTGTTTTTTGTGTTTTTTGTAATTTTTGTGTGTTTTTTGTGTGTTTTTTTGTGTTTTTTGTGTGTTTTTTGTAATTTTTGTGTGTTTTTCGTAATTTTTGTGTTTTTTGTGTTTTTTGTAATTTTTGTGTGTGTTTTGTGTGTTTTTTTGTGTGTTTTTTTGTATGTTTTTTCTAATTTTTGTGTGTGTTTTGTGTTATTTTGTGTTTTTTTTGTAATTTTTGTGTGTTTTTTGTGTGTTTTTTTGTGTTTTTTGTGTTTTTTGTAATTTTTGTGTGTTTTTTGTGTTTTTTTGTGTTTTTTGTGTGTTTTTTGTAATTTTTGTGTGTTTTTTGTAATTTTTGTGTTTTTTGTAATTTTTGTGTGTTTTTTGTGTGTTTTTTTGTGTTTTTTGTGTGTTTTTTGTAATTTTTGTGTGTTTTTCGTAATTTTTGTGTTTTTTGTGTTTTTTGTAATTTTTGTATGTGTTTTGTGTGTTTCCTCCTGCAGGGAGCAGCAGCATCAGGACTGAGACGCTGCTGATGATGAAGACGAGAAGAAGAAGGCTGCAGCTTCTATCAGCTGACAAACACTAAATAACACACAGAGAATATAAAGTCTGAGAGGAAAAATACTCTTTATGAATAAATGACACTTAATTAATCTGCATTCTGGTGAGATTTTATGCACCAATTTATAATGAAAAATATTATTATTATTATTTTATTATTATTTGCAGTAGTTGGAATATTAGGATTACTTTTATTGTTATTAAATTGAACTTTATTTAATTATTATTATTATTATTATTATTATTATTACTATTATTATAATTATAATTATTATTATTACTATTATTGTAATTAGAATTATTATTATTACTATTATTATAATTATTATTATTACTTTTATTGTTATTATTTTATCATTATTAGCAGCAGTCGGAATATTAGGATAACTTTTATCATTATTAAATTGAACTTTATTGAATTATTATAATTATTATTATTACTATTATTATTATTACTATTATTGTTATTATTATTAGCAGTAGTCTGAAATATTAGGATAACTTTAATTATTATTAAATTGAACTTTATTGAATTATTATTATTATTATTATTATTACTACTACTATTATTATTATTATTATTATTACTATTATTGTTATTATTTTATTATTATTAGCAGTAGTCGGAATATTAGGATAACTTTTATTATTATTAAATTGAACTTTATTGAATTATTATAATTATTATTATTATTACTATTATTATTATTCTATTATTTTATTATTATTAGCAGTAGTCAGAATATTAGGATAACTTTAATTATTATTAAATTGAACTTTATTGAATTATCATTATTATTACTATTATTTGATTATTATTATTATTATTATTATTATTTTATTTTTATTAGCGGTGGTAGTAATAATAGTATTGTTACAAGGTTTGGACACCAGATGGCGCCAAAATCTAAAGAAAACACCTGGAGGAAGGAATGATGGCTGCTGCAACACACACACACACACACACACACACACACACACACACACACACACACAGCTCCATTGAAGAGTTTCCTGCTGTGACGTCATCCTGCTTCCTCTTCCAGTTAAATGTGTGACATCATCGGTTCACTTTAACAACCTGAAACACTCAGAAACATGATGCAAAGTTAAAGCTGAATTTAAAAAAAACGGCCGGTTTGACGTCACGTGAGAGAATAAAACATGTTTTTACAGGACAGATCTGGTTTTTCAGTCTGGTGTAAAGTTTTGGCTTTTACACAAGATTCCATGTCACATTTAATGCATCAACTCTTTTTCAGCAAAGGTTAAAATCACCAGGACCAAGTGTAGTAACATGATTTAACTTTTTTTGTAGAAATCAGTTTATTGTGGAGACATGCTGGTGTAGCAGCAGTCATCCAGACACGCTTCCTGTAAAACGCTGTGAGTTGTGTGTTAATCCAGACATGAAGGCATCAGGAGGAGGTGAAGCTGGTTTCTGGCTGGTTCCAGTTGTTATAAAAATACACAGAATTACTAAAAAAGACACAAAATGACCAAAATAAAGACACAAAATTACTAAAAAAGACTCAAAATGACCAAAATAAAGACACAAAATTATTAAAAGAAGACACAAAATTACTAAGAGAAGACACAAAATTACCAAAAAAGACACAAAATGATTTAAAAAATACACAAAATAAGCAAAAATTACACAAAATTACTAAAAAATACACAAAAATACTAAAAAAGACATACAATTATTTAAAAAAGACACAAAATTACCAAAAAATACACAGAATTAACAAAAAAAGAAAAGAAAATATTTTAAAAAGACACAAAATGTCCCAAAAAAGACACAAAATTACTAAAAAAACCCCCAAAATGACCAAAAAAAAGACACAAAATTATTAAGAAAAGACACACAATTATTAAAAAAGACAAAATTACCACAAAAGAAAGAAAGACAGACAGACAGACAGACAGATAGACAGACAGACCAAAAAATACACAGAATTACCAAAAAAGACAAAAAAATATTTAAAAAAGATACAAAATGACCAAAAAATACACAAAATTACTAAAAAAGACATAAAATTATTAAAAGAAGACACAAAATTACCAAAAAAGACACAAAATTATTTTAAAAAGACACAAAATAAGCAACAATTACACAAAATTTACATAAAATGACTAAAAAATTATACAAAATTACTAAAAAAATACACAAAATTACTAAAAAAGACACAAAATTACTAAAAAAGACACAAAATGACCAAAAAATACACAGAATTAACAAAAAGAAAAGAAAATATTTTAAAAAGACACAAAATGCCCCCAAAAAAGCCACAAAATGACCAAAAAAAGACACACAATTATTAAAAAAGACACAAAATTACCACAAAAGAAAGACAGACAGACAGGCAGACAGACAGACAGACAGACACCTGGTAGTTTCTATCAGACAAACAGGAAATAGTGCATTTATTTGGGACTATTTTCAGCGGCGGATGAATCCTCATTTGGTGCTGTAGTGAGTGTTTGTGTCAGCAGGACGGCGTGTCTGGAATTAATCCTGAATAAAAACATCACAAAGTTCCTGTTAGGAGATAAATCACTGAGTGTGAACATGAGGAGAAACACTGCACCTCCTCCTGTCCACCAGCAGGAGGCGCTCACCTCCTCACTGCTCCTTCAGAAGAGACACAACTGGGACAGAGAGGAGAGACCTGCTCTGATTGGACCAGGTTTTGAAGGTCAAAATCAAAGACGGACAACGAGGTCACACACACACACACACACACACACAAAAACACACACACACACAAACACACACACACACACACACACAAACACACACACGCAGCTGGCCATTTTCTATCTGTCCAGAAGTTAAACGCTTTCAGATTTGAGACGTTTGGAAACTGTCCGGGGACCCAATTACTGTGTGTGTGTGTGTGTGTGTGTGTGTGTGTGTGTGTGTGTGTGTGTGTGTGTGTGTCTCCTCCTGCTGCAGCACTGCATGGCCTCGGGGAAACATCTGTGTTAATATGCAGGAGAGAGAGAGAGAGAGTTGGTTTGTTTCAGATTCAGCTGACATCAGCAGGAGACGAGATCCCACACACACACAC
Source organism: Centropristis striata (assembly GCF_030273125.1). Classification (NCBI taxonomy): domain Eukaryota; kingdom Metazoa; phylum Chordata; class Actinopteri; order Perciformes; family Serranidae; genus Centropristis; species Centropristis striata. The sequence goes on from NC_081539.1 coordinate 1,772,841, forward strand.
ACACACACACACACACACACACACACACACACAGTATATCATGTGTGAGATCTCTTACGTCAGTCAGTCTTCAGCTTCCTTTAACCTGAAACAATCATAATAATAATTAATTAATATTCATATAATATGACAATAGACACAAACTCTTTAATACTTGTTGCTGCTTACTCTACTTCTCCGGCATAATTTCACCTAGAGACTCCATTTAAACTTTAAACAGTAGACACAAGTCTTGTGTATCGGTGTATTAATCCACGTTTCGATAGGTCATATAGTTTTTTATCAATCCCTGTTCAATGACCATGATCATTTTTGGAGAAATTCTGAGATTATAATGGGTGTGTATTGCACGGAATGTTCGTGTCACAGTGTGTGACATCATCACCAGAGTGTAGAGGGAGAGAAAAAACTGTCAAAAAATAAATTTGAAAACTGCGCTCCAGGCCGCAAATTCCACTCTACAGAAATAATTTATACATAGAAACGTAGGAAAATTTGTCTTCTCACTCACAATCCTCTGGTAAAGCTGTCAGAGTTATAGTTTGGGCGTAGGACGCACAGATGATCCACCAACACCACCAACAGCCTCATTGGCTCCCATATTAAAAACGCAGGAAGATTTCTGAAAAAGGGAGATGGAACAGTTTTTTTAGATCGCTCTAACAAAGCTATTTTTTCATTTTTATTCACAAAAATCATATGTAGACGTTCAGGAAGAACTCAGGACGCTCAAAGTGAAGTCGGATCAATGATAAGTATTATGGTTTTGCCAAAAATGCTTTCTGTTCGAGACCAGAAATTCCAGTCCGTCTACCTCTGTTATGGAACACTGGCAGTTGGTGTCAGTTAATTCTGTTGATTCCTCTGCTCTGATTGCCTTTGATCTTTGATGTGATTACAGTTACAGATACACACACATGCGTGTAAGCGCGCACACATGTTTCACACACACACACACACACACACACACACACACACACATTTTGAGGTTAAAGGTCATAGGTTGCTGTATAAATAAATACTTGTAAAGGAATGCTTGTTGTAGGTGTGCTCCTTGTATATAATATAGTATCATAACATTACTAGTATTAATTGTTATAAATCTCTGAAGAATCTCATCATAGTGTACACACACCGGCAGTAGCCCCCGTGGCCCTTTCACAATTTCCTCAGAGGAAATTTTCTAGTTATCTAACAGTTATTGTGCAGCTACTAATAAAACTAATAAAACTGGGCTCATTGAATCCACAAGAGTCTCAGCTTTCCACTCAGACCCGATTTATGCAGCTCACAGACTGTTTAGGGACCCCAGGATGCACAAAGACCCACACACAAGAGACACAACAACACAATTACTGCAGGAGAAACACTGACTGTTATCAACATAAAGTGGGCATGTCAGTAAAGAGGAGACTCGTGGGTTATCAACATAAAGTGGGCATGTCAGTAAAGAGGAGACTCGTGGGTTATCAGCATAAAGTGGGCATGTCAGTAAAGAGACTCGTGAGTTATCAACATAAAGTGGGCATGTCAGTAAAGAGGAGACTCGTGGGTTATCAGCATAAAGTGGGCATGTCAGTAAAGAGGAGACTCGTGGGTTATCAGCATAAAGTGGGCATGTCAGTAAAGAGGAGACTCGTGGGTTATCAGCATAAAGTGGGCATGTCAGTAAAGAGACTCGTGAGTTATCAACATAAAGTGGGCATGTCAGTAAAGAGGAGACTCGTGGGTTATCAGCATAAAGTGGGCATGTCAGTAAAGAGGAGACTCGTGGGTTATCAGCATAAAGTGGGCATGTCAGTAAAGAGGAGACTCGTGGGTTATCAACATAAAGTGGGCATGTCAGTAAAGAGACTCGTGGGTTATCAGCATAAAGTGGGCATGTGAAAGAAAACATTGACTTTGATACAAAACCAGCTGTTTGAAAAAAATATCTTAATGCACGAAAAAAACGGCCATATAGAAAAATTTGCTGTTTTATTTATAAGATGTAACAGACCTCGCCTGAATAAAAAAATCAATAAACATATATTTTTTAAATGAGGTAAACATGAATAAAATAATGTTAAAGTGGATTTGAATAAATTATATGATAAATAATATATATTTTATTATTATGTTTATTTATTATTTATTTATTTATTTTTATCACTATAAATAATTTATAAAATATGCAATTTTATTTAGTTTATGTTACTGACTTAAACAAAATGCCCTAAAATGTTTTAAAATGGGGTAGACACGGATACAATAAATGTTAATTTGTAAATTAACACATTTTTTGTAGAAAGAGTGGTTCAGATTGAATTATTATGATGAATAATATATGGTATATATTGTAATAGATTATTATGAATAATTTATAAATCATGCTGTTTTATTTTGAATATGAAAATGACTTCACCTGAAACAAAATTCAATAAAAATATTTAGAAAATTGAGGTAAACATGAATAAAATAAATGTTTATTTTATGATTATTAAATGATTATTATAATAATATATTCTAAAAACAGATAATGCATTTTTATTTCTAATATGTAACTGGCTTCACCTGAAACAAAATGCAAAAAAAAAATATTTTGGGAAATGATTAAAACATGAATAAAATAAATGTAAATGTCTTAATCAACATATTTTTCTGGAAAAAAATGGTTTTGACTCAATTATCATGATAAATAATATATGTTATATATTGTAATAGATTATCATGAATAATTCATGAAATATGCTGTTTTATTTTAAACAAAATGCAAAAAAATTCTTTAGAAAATTGAGGTAAACATGAAAAAGAAATGTAATGTAAAAAAAATAAAAACAATTATGGAAAAAAGCGGTTAAGATTAAATTATCATGATCAATAATATGTTATAAAACATGTTATAATATGTCATTATGAATAATTTATAAATTATGCTATTTTATTTTGAATATGAAAATGACTTCACCTCATAAAATATTTTAAAATGTAACCAAATTAAATTAAAAATATTTAGAAAATTGAGGTAAACATGAATAAAATACTGTTAATGTGTAGATTAACACATTTTTTTGAAGAAAAAAAAGTGGTTTGGATTAAATAATTATGATGAATAATATGTTTTAAAACATGTTATAATATATCATTATGAATAATTTATAAATTATACTATTTTATTTTGAATATGAAAATGACTTCACCTCATAAAATATTTTAAAATGTAACAAAATTAAATTAAAATATTTAGAAAATTGAGGTAAACATGAATAAAATAAATGTTAATGTCTAGATTAACACATTTTTCTGAAGAAAAAAAGTGGTTTGGATTAAATTATCAAGATAAATAATATATGTTATATATTGTAATAGATTATCATGAATAATTTATAAAATGTGCATTTTTTAAAATGAGGTAAACATGATAAAAATAAATGTTAACGTCTAGATTAACGCATTTTTCTGAAGAAAAAAAGTGGTTTGGATTGAATAATTATGATAAATAACATATTATAAAATAGGTTTTGTCAATTATTATAAATAATATATAAAACATTGTATTTTATATGCTATTTACAATATAAAAAGCATTATTTTATTTTGAATATAATATATGTTATATATTGTAATAGATTATCATGAATAATTTATAAAATGTGCATTTTTTAAAATGAGGTAAACATGATAAAAATAAATGTTAATGTCTATATTAACGCATTTTTCTGAAGAAAAAAAGTGGTTTGGATTGAATAATTATGATAAATAACATATTATAAAATAGGTTTTGTCAATTATTATAAATAATATATAAAACATTGTATTTCATATGCTATTTACAATATAAAAAGCATTATTTTATTTTAAATATAGCTGCAGAGAGGACTCGGTGACATCACCGGATCAGTGTTTCTGGCAGAAAAGCAAAAAAAAAAAAAAAGCAAGAAGAAATGAATGAAGGGCAAAAAAAGGATGATGAAGTCATAATAATGGGAGAGAGAGAGAGAGAGAGAGAGAGAGAGAGAGAGAGAGGAAGCCCCTCCTCTCTCTCTCTCTCTCTCTCTCTTTTTCTTCTTCTTCTTCTTTTTTCTCTCCAGACGCGTAAAACCAGGCAGGACGCGCCGAGCAGAGCGACACAGAGCAGAGAAGAAGAACACACACTCTCTCACACACACACCGAGAGGAAAGACAAGAGAAGAAGAAGAAGGGAAGAAGAAGAAGAAGAAGAAGAGAGGAAGAGGAAGAGGAAGAGGAGGCAGAGAGAGTTGGATGTAGCTGCTGTGTGGCGGTGTTTCGCGGGGAATGATCGGCTCCTCGTCAACTTTCTGATCGGCTCTGATGGTGAGAGGAGGAATCAGAGGATGGGAGTAACCTGGTCCTCCAAATGCCTCGCACTCTTCCTCGCTCTACACATAGGTGAGACACTTATTACTACTGTTATTAATAATATTATTATTATTAATAATAATAACACAGAGACAGGTACAGAGTCTCTCTGACATCGAGTCTTTTATTTCCTTCGTTTGTGTCTGAAAATAGATTTTGTTTCACTCGTTTCCGGCACCACAAATTATATTTCCCTGCTTTAAAAAGCTCCAAAAATGCAAATATTAAATCTAAAATGCTCACTAATAATCTAAAAGGAGAATAAAAATCAAAAGTGGCTTCTTATAATAAGTTTTATTCATATTTGTGACGTTTTTTCTACTAAAAGAAACGAAATAAAGGCAAGTTTTTGCTTCTAAAAGACATTAAATGTTGTTTATTTCAGGTTTTAACGCTTTAATTCGTTGCGAGAGATATTAATGTTTATTATAGTGATATTAGTGTTAATTATGATGATGTTTCATGTGATTGTCGGCTCGTCATGTGAGCAGCAGCGGCTCGTTTTAACGGGGCTACACTTCACATTTGGAGTGTGTGCGTGACACGAGTGCGTGCGTGTGCAAGGGTGTGCATGTGTGTGTGTGTGTGTGTGTGTGCTAACAAGGGGAATGCCCCCCCTCCTCCCTCCCCCCCTCTCACCCCCCCCCCCCCTCCTCTCTGCAGCTCGGTTGTCCCAAAACTGGAGACATTTGTTGAATTTTTTCACCTTCAGAAATTAATTTATTTTACGTTTTTTTTTTTAAGATGAAATAATAAAAACAGATGTTCCGCTTGCATGTTGCGGATTTTTTACATTTTTTTCCTGCAGCATTTGAGAAGCTAAAGAGGAAGAACAAAAGGCCTGTTAATGTGCAGAAGCAGGATATAAAATAAATGAGAGGAAGAAAAGATATAAACGTCCATCCGGAGCTTCTCCTCCTCTCTGGCGGGTTGCGGGTCGTGCAGGATCCGCAGTGAGGAGCTGCAGGAGGCGGCAGCGTCACACCCGCCTGTCCGGGAGGAGAACCGGAGGACGGGGAGCCCCGTTAAAACATCCCGTTATCTATATGCACTACTATTATTATTTTAATATCATGTCTCGGTTAAAAAGAACGAAAAAAAACGAAACCGCGGCTGAAAAACCGGATCCATGTCTCCAGTTTTCGTTGTCGTGCACGCAAAAGCAACCGTGCACACGCCTCGTGCACGATGCAAAATAAACCTGCACGATTTATTTTAGGTTTTAATAATAAAAACACGCATGATTTAGCGTTTTATTTTGTCGTTGCACGGTTTTAATGCAGAAAATCCTGCAGGAGGAGAGAAATAAAAAAAGCCTCCCGGCTCCGTCTAATAGCTGGAAACATGTTGAGAAAAAACCTGCAGAAATAAATGATCAGAGATTAAAAACACAAGAGAAATATGGAGATGGTTGTTGTTTTCTGCTGTTGCATTGCATAACGACGCTGTGGAGGAGGCTCTGCATGTGTGTGTGCGTGTGTGTGTGTGTGTGTGTGTGTGTGTGTGTGTGTGTGTGTGTGTGTGTGTGAAGCATTTGCTGGTGGCACAGAGAAATGCTGAATTATTCAAGACGCAGAATCCTCCCCGGTGCTATTGTTAGAGAGAGAGAGAGAGAGAGAGAGAGAGAGAGAGAGAGAGAGAGAGAGAGAGAGAGAGAGAGAGGGAGGGAGAGAGAGAGAGAGAGAGAGAGAGAGAGAGAGAGAGAGAGAGGTTCATCAGGAACAAACGGATGAAATCATAACGAAAATAGAAACAAAAGATTCAGAATTAGACGAGAAATAAAAGAGAAAATGTGTCTTTTTTGCTGGTTTTGCTGATTTTTCGATGCCTCTTCGCTGTGAAACGAGAAAAAAGATGAAAAACGAAACGAAAGGAGAGAAAAAAGCTGCTGAATTATTTCACACACACACTCATTGACTGATAGATTCAGGGGGAATAATCGAAATGAAATCGATTAATGAGTCTGTGTTTCAACCCTCCTGTTATTTTACAGTTCCTCCTGCAGAGCTCCTCTTCCTCTCTGCTGCCTTCACTAGTCTCTATTTTTCTATTTTTGTTTTATTTGAATTGTGCGCTGTGATTGGCTGCAGGTTTGGCGCGCTGCTGCAGCAGATTTCGCACCAAAAAGTGTCTCATTAAAACACAAAAAAAAGCCTCGATGTGATTTAATAAAAACCTGCAAAGAGAATTAATTTGCTGCACAGATCAGTTTTAAAAATGTGTTATTCATGCAGAATATTCTCAGCAGTGATTTTAATCTGATTTATAGATTTTTATTGTTGTCATGTGCAGAATTTGGAGGTTTTTGGGTGGTTTTACGCGCGAAAAATGGACTCGTGTGTGTGTCGGAGGTGGGTGTGTCCAACACGCTGCTGGCACCGGAGCACTGCAGGCAACAGTGTGTGTGTGTGTGTGTGTGTGTGTGTGTGTGGAGGTGGGGTGAATGAGTGCGAGCGTGCCTGATGGGAGGCGTGAACGAGAAAAAAAAAAAAAATTGCTGTGCGCGTTCCCGTGAAACGTGCGTGTGACGGGACTGTCCTGGTTTCACTCAAACAGGAATAAATAAATAAAGAATAAATAAGGAATTAATAAATAAAGAATAGATAAATAAAGAATAAAAAGATGGAGCGAGCGGCGAATGAAAGATGAATATGTTTATTTTTAAAAGGTGGAATAAAAAAAAATGAAAGAAAATATATAAATGACGTGATTTTTTGGGGGAATAAAGATGAAAAAAGGTGGAAAAGATTCTGCAGCTGTGAGTGTCTGATTTATTAAAATCTAACAAATATAATAAGAATAAAACAATGAGGTTATTATTATTATTATTATTATTATTATTAGAGGAAGAAGTGAAAGTAAAAACACGTTTTTTCTGCACAAAAACCACAAAATAATAAATTCTCACACGACTGACCTCAGAATTAAATGAAATATTTATGCATTTCGTCTATAACAGCCGGATTTTATGTTTTTTTTTATTTGTTTTCATGCATATTTTATATTTTTATTTTGTTCGGGCTGCAGTACATTTCATTTCATTTCATTTATTTTAATTTATTTGATCGTATTGTAATGTTCACGTCATCTCTTTGTGTTGTGTTATTTATTTATCTGTTTGTTGTTTATTGTTGTGCAGCATTTTGGAAACCTTGTTTGCTCAAATTGTGCTTTATTAATAAATAAAGTGGATTAGATTGAAAGGAAAGATGATTTTATTTTTTGTTAAAAAAAGCTGATTTAGAGCGAATAAAGTGAATGAAAGGCTGAACTTCATTCATTCATTGATGATTTTGACCTTGTTCGGCGCTGACTGAACACTAATAAATAAATAAATAAATAAATGAATAGATAAATAAATAAATAAATGCTGCAGAGAGAAAGCGGTGCATGTTTGAGATGATGTAATGCTGCCTCCATAGAGAGAGAGAGAGAGAGAGAGAGAGAGAGAGAGAGAGAGTCTCATTCATCACGACAGATTTAATAAAATATCATAATAAATTATATTAAAAACTAAAATTATAATAAAAACAAGATTTAACGTGTAGGATTGTGCAAGAAAACCAGAATTATCCATTTATTTTGTTTTTAATTCAGACACTATTTATAAAATGTGACGATAATGATTAAAATAAATAATGTATTAAATGTGTAAGAATGAATTAAATGCAGCATTATTGTTATATTATAATATTAAAAAGCATCAGGACAGAAATAATAAAAGTGCAAGAAAAAAGTACAAGAAAATACAATTTCTAAAGACAGAAAACAAGAATTAGCCATTTATTTTGTATTTAATTCAGACAATATTCATAAAATATGATGATAATGATTAAAAAATAATAAATAAATAAATATAAATATATATATAATGAAATAGAAATAATAAAAATAATTATTGTAATATTATTATAATATTAAAAAGCTCAAATAAGCTGCTGTTAAATTATGAGAGAGAGAGGACAGGTTTTTATAAAAGAATATTATATTTTTTTATATTTAAAAAAAGAATTAAATCGGAAAACAAACAGGATTGTGCAAGAAAATACCTTTTCTAAATATTTAAAAAATAACTTAGCAATTTAATTTGTATTTAATTCAGAAAATATTATAAAATTCGACGATAATGATTAAAATAATGTATTAAATGTGTGAGAATGAATGAAATGCAGCATTATTGTCATATTATGATAATCGTAAAACGCTTCAAAAAGCTGCTGTTAAATTATGAATAACAATAAAAGAATATTAAATAAATATTACAGTGAGACAATATGTGATTATATATTACATAATAAATAGATTTTTATGTGATGAGTCATCACTGAATCACTACAATATGAATATTATACAGATTTATAACAATAGAAAGTATTAAACACAATAAGAATAACTCTGGATTTCTGTTTTTAAGCCTTTAAATATGAATTATAGTTATTGTATATTATATATTTATAATATATAATTGCTGTTTATGGATAAATAAGGCATTAATGTATAATTATAGTGATATAATTGACTTTGAAAAGCTCCAATAAGCTTCCTGAGCAATAGATTCATTTAAAATCACACAGAAACATTAAAGAAAAGGACTCAATATATATGATAATATTATAAAATGTTATATTAGAGGAATAGTAAAGATAAAATATAATATTTTTGTTGCAGTTTGCTCAAAAGTTGATCTGAGATCAGCTGAGTCATCACATTTATTCATCAGAGGGAATAAAATTAAAGTTTTAATATAAAAATCAGTGTTTGAGGATTCAAAAAAGAACATTATAAGATCATTAAAGTCTTATTATAGTGATTTAATTTACTATAAAATGCTCCAAAAGCTTTCCAGAGCAATACATTACATTTTAAAGGGAAAGGAACCAATATATATGATATTATAAACAGAATAAAACACGATATTAGAGGATTTATTACAGGAAAACGGCCGATTTGCCACTTTTTTTTAGAAGTTTTAATGTGAAAATCAGTGTTTGAGGATTAATAAAAGACACAATAAGAACATTAAAGTCTTATTATGGTGATTTAATTTACTATTAGAAGCTCCAATAATCTTTCCTGAGCTATAAATTAAATTAAAATCACTATTAAAGGAAAGGATGCAATATATAAGATATTATAAAGTAGAATAAAACACTATTTTAGACGATTTATTAGATGAATACAGCAGATTTATGATGATATAGTTTCACTTTTCACACTTTTTCATCAACGTTGGATATCTGTGACCTTGGAAACATTAAAAATTAAAGTTTTAATGTGAAAACTGGTGTTTCGGGATGAATAAAGAACATTATAAGAACATTAAAGTCTTATTATAGTGATTTAATTTACTATCAGAAGCTCCAATAATCTTTCCTGAGCTATAAATTAAATTAAAATCACTATTAAAGGAAAGGATGCAATATATAAGATATTATAAAGTAGAATAAAACACTATTTTAGACGATTTATTAGATGAATACAGCAGATTTATGATGATATAGTTTCACTTTTCACACTTTTTCATCAACGTTGGATATCTGTGACCTTGGAAACATTAAAAATTAAAGTTTTAATGTGAAAACTGGTGTTTCGGGACGAATAAAGAACATTATAAGAACATTAAAGTCTTATTATAGTGATTTAATTTACTATCAGAAGCTCTAATAATCTTTCCTGAGCTATAAATTAAATTAAAATCACTATTAAAGGAAAGGATGCAATACATAAGATAATATAAAGTAGAATTAAACATGATATTAGAGGATTTATTCAATGAATACTGCAGATTTATGACAATATAGTTTTACTTTTTACACTTTTTCACCAATGTTGGATATTTGTGACTTTGGAAACATTAAAAATTAAACTTTTAATGGGAATACTGGTGTTTTAGGATTAATAAAAGACACTAAAAGAATATTACAGGAGTATTAATGTCATGTTAAAGTGATATAATTTACTATAAAAACGTCCAATAAACTTCCTGAGCAATAGATTAAACTAAATCACAATTACAGCAAAGGACACAATATATATATATATATATATATATTAAAAATTAAACTTTTAATATGAAAACTGGTGTCTGAGGATTCATAAAGAATATTACAGGAGCATTAATGTCGTGTTAAAGTGATATCATTTACTATAACAAGCTGCAATAAGCTTCCTGAGCAATAGATTAAATTAAAAGGAAAGGACACAATATATCTAATTATATTATATATATCAAATATATATAAATATTTAACTTTTATTGTGTCTGAGGATTAATAAAGAATACCACAGGAGCATTAATGTCGTGTTAAAGTGATTTAAAAAGCTCCAATAATCTTTCCTGCAATACATACGATATTATAAAGTAGAATAAAACACAGTATTAGAGGATTTATTAGATGAATACTACAGATTTATTACCATATAGTTTCACTTTTTACACTTTTTCCATCAACGTTGGATATTTGTGACCTTGGAAGCGTTAAAAATTAAACTTTTAATGTGTTTTAGGATTAATAAAAGACACTAAAAGAACATTACAGGAGCATTAATGTCGTTTTAAAGTGAAATAATTTACTATAAAAAGCTTTACGCTCTGCTGAGCAACGAGATTTCACTGGAATCATGAATATTTGTGATAGTATAGAATATAATCATGAGATAATTTATGCGATGAGTCACAGTCGTCTCACTACAGCAGTCTGCAGGGAATATTATGCAGATTTATTATAATAAAGGTCATTTTAACTCGTAGCGTACAGTAAAGATTCACTCACAGCAGATTTATCACTGATTCACTCTGACGTTTAACGTTTCACCTCCAAAACAGAAAAAAAACAGCAGCGGAGTGATTTAATCAGAAGGAACTCAACTGAAACAGTCATTTATTTATGTTAAAATAACTTACGAACGTAAAAGAAATATCAAACATATTCAACAAAATAAAAAATATAAAAATATATAGTGTAATATGTTGGTTTTATAATAGATTCATAATAGAATCTCACCTGTAAATAAATACACTGAAATACAGAAAATAAAAAGCTGCTTTTTATTATTTTATTGTCCTTTTGTCCTGTAAGCTCGTCTTTAATTTCTTTAATGTGTTGTTTTACACCTTTTTTTTTGTTATTTTTGTTGTTTTTATATATTAAAATTAAATATTTTATATACAAATGCCACATATTTATTCAAGCATATTTTAGGGATAAAATAGATAAATGTTCGAAATGCACAAACGCTTAAAAACACGAAAACGGAGAAAATGTCTTTACTAATACAAGTAAAACCTCCAAAAAGTACAAAAGTATCAGAATCTAAATGTCCTTAACCTTTTACTTTTCATACTTTGTGATTATATATTCCAAAAATATGATTAGAATATTATTATTACTGTTTATATTGTTTGTGTGTTTTTATACGTTTTGGACGGGTTGATGGCAAATTTTGTTGATTCTGATGATGCATTTATGTAAGCAGAATTTTACTGGCTCATTTTATTTGCTTAATATACTGTTATATTGTTTTATTTATTTAAAAAATCACTTTAAATGTATCTTGTTTTTATGTGAAATCTCGACCTGAAAGTAACTGAAGCTGTCAGATAAATGTATTTATAGTATAAACTTACATTAAATGGAAATAGTTCAGTCTTAACCTTGTAAATATCAACATTTCAGTATAAAGGTCCATTTAGTTCTGGATCTCTCAATCACATCACATGGTCATCTTCACCTCCTACTGTACAGCCTTCAAAATAAGAGGTTCAGAATAGAATAGAAGAGGTTCTTTGTGATGATATAAAGGGAAACAGTTTAGCTTCTGAAAGGAAAGTTTACCCATCGATTCCTCAGGGAACCGGAGAAAAATGGGATATTTGTTTATGACTTTGTTTTGGTCATTTTACATCTTTGTATTGACTTTGTTTTGGTAATTTTGTATCTCTTTTAGTCATTTTGGTTTTTTTTTCTTGGTATTTTATGACTTTATTTTTGGCCATTTTTGTGTCTTTTGTTGTTTTTCTATGACTTGGTAATTTTGTGTGTCAGAATTCAACAAAAAGTCAACAGTTATTTGGTTTAACCGGAGAAAAATGGGAAATTTGTTTTTAACGAACGTGATAATAATAATAATAATAATAATAATAATAATAATAATAATAAGATCTCTGGTTTGGTTGAGTTTGTGCTCCGTCAGTACTTCCCTAAGGTTAGGGCCAAACAGTTCCTGTTGGGCTCTAAAAGAGTTTAAAGAGGAAACAAATGATGTAAATGGTGAAGTGAAGTAATTAGGAGGATGACGTGACTACAGGAAGTGACATAGTTCAGTAAAAACCTGATGCAGGAAGTTAAGAGATGTTTGAATCACATGCTGACCTTTGGCCTCACACGGGGCACCAACACTGTTTGGTCTTTTTACAGTCTTTATCTTTGGAAATTTTGTGTCTTTTTTTGGCCTTTGTGTAGCTTTTTTGGTCATTTGGTGTCTTATTTTGGTCATTTTACATTTTTGTTGGTCTTTTTGTGTCTTTTTATGGTCTTTTGGGTCATTTTTTCCTGATATTGTGTTTCTTTTTGCAGCTTTTTTGGTCATTTTGTGTCTTTTTTGGTCTTTTTTGGGTCAATTTATGCATCTTTTTTTCCCACGTCTCCTGGGTTAAAATCACATGGTTTACTTTTGTTTTCAAATGGGACACCAACGCTGTCTTCCTGTTCTAAGTTTATGTATTTTTCTTTTTTGGTCATTTTGTGTCTTTTCTGGTAATTTTACATTTGTTGTTTGTCTTTTAAGTCTCCTGGGTGAAAGTCCTGGGTTTGTTTGACACACCCACCTCCTGGTTGGGCTCTGAAAGACAGTTTAAAGAGGAAATAAATGTTGTAAATGGTGGAAGTGAAGTAGTTAGGAGGACGACGTGACGACAGGAAGTGACATAGTTCAGTAAAAACCTGATGCAGGAAGTTAAGAGATGTTTGAATCACATGCTGACCTTTGGCCTCACACGGGGCACCAACACTGATCTGCTGCTGGGAAACAGTTAATCTGTCTTTATAGGGTTAATTTAAGGTATCTTTTGGTAATTTTGTGTCTTTTTTGTCTGTTGTTGGTCTTTTATGACTTTTTGTGTACATTTTTTACATTTTTTTTGAACATTTGGTTTTTCTTTCTTGGTCTTTTATGACTTTGTTTTGGTCATTTTACATCTTTATATTGACTTTGTTTAGGTCATTTTGTATCTTTTTTTAGTCTTTTTGTTCTTCGTCTTGAATGACTTTGTTTTGATAATGTCTGTTGTTGGTCTTTTATGACCTTTTGTGGCAATTTTCTTATTTTTATCATTTTATTTGATCATTTTATGTGTTTTTTTAGGCCTTTTTCTTGGTCTTTTATGACTTTGATTTGGTAATTTTTGTGTCTTTTTTGTTACTTTTATGTTTCTTTGGTCATTTTAAATCTTTCTTTTGGTCATTTTGTTTATTTTCTTGCTATTTTATGACTTTATTTTTGGTCATTTTTGTGTCTTTTGTTGTTTTTCTATGACTTGGTAATTTTGTGTGTCAAACGTAAAAGTCAACAGTTATTTGGTGTAACGCCAGTCGAAAACTATCTTTTATAACACTTAACCACAACCTTTTTTCCTGAACCTTAGAGAACCTTAGAGAAGTGTTTTAGTTGCCTAATTGTGAGCAAACTGCAGCCTTTTAACTAAATGTAACAGCTTTGTTTTCAGAATGAAATGTGATACTCAGGTGTTAATGGGCGTGATCATTATCAAAATAATCATCATAAAAACTAAGATAAAAACATAAAGAAGCAGATAAAACAGCATGAAGTGAGCTGAGCATTCCCTGGGAATAAATCATATAAAAACAGCAAAGTTTAATGTGTGAACGGTTCAAATATGTCCGTACAAAATAAACTGCTGTTACGTATACGTCCAGGGCTTTTATTGTGAAAGGTAAGAACAGGAGGAGTAGATGTTTACTCTCTTGGTTCAGATTCTGGAGCCTCAGTTTTGGTTTATAACCCTGAGAAGTAAACTAGAAAAGTTCCACTTCTGTTTCTAACTTGTTACTGGTTCCATCATGGCTGATTGAATATCTACAATTGTTTTTTTAGAGTCAGTGAGTTAGTTTTTAGGCCAAAAAAGTGTCCAAATTGTCCCTTTGTTGGTTGATTTTTCATAAAAACCAGGTCACATTACTGCAAACACTGATTGAAAGAATATTCAGTGTTCCAAATAACCTTTAAACAAGAAAATAAAGATTAAACAAAAACCTTCAGAGACCCTTAAAAGTGTGACTGAAAGATCCAGAAACACTTTTTAAATTGGTCTAGTTTTAATCCTCCAACTCTGTGATTCTGATTAATTTACTTGAGTACATCATTTTACATTTTTGTATCGGTAATTTTGTTTTGTTTTCTGATAATTATGTGTCTTTTTATAATAATATGTTTATAATATGTTTTTATAATACAATATGTGTTTTTTTTAATGACTTTGTTTTGATAAACTTGTGTCTTTTTTGGTAATTTTGTTTTTTTCCTTGGTCTTTTATGACATTGTTTTGGTCATTTTACATCTGTTGTTGGTCTTTTATGAATTTTTGTGGCAATTTTACAACTTTATTGGATAATTTTACGTATTTTGTAGCCATTTTTCTTCGTCTTTTATGACTTTTTGGTCTTTTTTGATACTTTTACGTGTCTTTGGTCATTTTATGTATTTTCTCGTAATTTTGTGTCTTTTGTTGTTCTTTTATGAATTTGTTTTGGTCATTTTGTGTCTTTTTTAGACATTTTGTTTATTTTCTTGGTATTTTATGATTTTGTTTTGGTACTTTTATGTGTTTTGGGTCATTTTACATCTTTACTTGAGTAAATAAAACATCTCAGAGGAAAGTATTGTTCTTTTTACTCCACATTTATTTACCAGCTTTAGTTTCTTCAGTCAGATGAAGATTTTACTAAAATATGAAAATAGAAAATATTATGTGTGCCACAGATTTAACTTAAAGTTGTTTACATGTAAATGCATCAACAATAATGGTCCAATTACAAAATATAACACTGACAAATATTAATCTTTCTATACTTTGACTTAAAGACGCACTGAGACGTCATTATCTGTATTTATATTGAGATAGAAGACATTAAATGTGCTTGTTTTACACTGAAAGTGACTTAAAATCGAGAAAATGTTGTATTTTCTAACCTAGCATTTACCGGCATTGCAGTTATTGTGCCTTCAAGGAATTAGACTGATTTAATAATGGTGTGAAATGATTAATTATGACCTATATGAGTAACTTTGGATAGAAGAAATGTGTTTCCATCACATTACATGCCGGCTCTTTAAGTGCACGTGTTGTCTCCTGAGTCAGCGTCGGCTGAACACGACACGTTTGAAAATAATCTGGAGGTGTGAGGTTGGGTTTGGTATGAGCCTGCTGCTCTTCTCTGCTGCAGGAGACACGGAGAAGGAGAAGGTTGCATCGTGGGTAATGTAGGCGCTAGTTGTTGTTTGAAGAAGGATGTGTTGAATGAAAGAGAAGATGATTTCTCTGCATCAATTTTCATCCTTTTCGGTCCATAACTTAATCTGAAAATGTTCTAGAAATGGACGAAATCAGCTAAATGCTCTTAAATGTTCGTATGGGAGTCAAATATATAAAATACCACAAGAAAGATCTAATTAAAGTACATCCTATTAATTCAGCTCAGCCGACAGCCAAGAACACTGGCATTGTAAACAACAGATACGTTTCATTTTCTCCGCTGACGTAACAAAATGATATTTTTAGGCGCATAGGTTCCCCAAAGGCCGGGCAGATGGAGAAGTGGAAAGGTTAAAAAATCTAAGGATTTCGCTGCAGGAGGCCAGTGTTTGAGTCTGGTTGTTGGAGGTTTTGTTGGAAAGAAGTGGTTTTGTGTGCTGAAGTCGTGGTTTTGGGTCCAGTTGTTGGAAGTTTTGTTCGGAAGAAGTAGTTTCGTGTCCGGTTGTTTGAAAGAAGTAGTTTGTGTGAAGCTGTTGGAAGTATTGTTTGGCAGAAGTGGTTTTGTGTCTGGTTGATGGAGGTCTTGGTTGGAACACGTGGTTTTGTATCCAGGTTTTGGAGGTTTGTCCTGAAGTAGTGGTTTTGTGTCCGATTGTTGGAAGGTTTGTTCGGAAGAAAGGTTTCGTGTCCGGTTGTTTGAAAAAAGTAGCTTGTATGAAGTTGTTGGAGGTTATGTTAAAAAAATTGTGGTTTTGTTTCCGGTTGTTGGAAGGTTTGTCCAGAAGTCGTGGTTTTGCATCCAGTTACTGGAAGTTTTGTTCTCTTCATGGTTTTGTGTCCAGTTGTTGGAGGTTTGGTTCAGAAGAAGTGGGTTTTTTTTTTTTGCGGCTGTTGAAAGTTTAGTTTGGAAGTAGTGATTTTGTGTCTAGTTGTTGGAACTTTGGTTTGGAGGAAGTGGTTTTGTTTCTGGTTGTTGGAAATTTTGTTTGGAAGAAGTGGCTTTGTGGCCCATGGTTGGAGGTTATGTTCAAAAATAGTGGTTTTGTGTCCAGTTGATGGAAGTTGTTTGAAGTCCGGTTGTTTGAAGTTTTGTTGGGAAGTCGTGGTTTTGTTTCCGGTTGATGAATGTTTTGTTGGGCAGAAGTGGCTTTGTATCTGGTTGTTGGACATTTTTTTCAGAATATTGGTTTCTTGTTTGGTTGTTTGGAAGAAGTGTTTTTGTGGCCCATTGCTGGAAGTTTAGTTCAAAAGCTGTGGTTTTGTGTCCAGTTGTTGGAAGTTTTATTAAGAAGTTGTGGTTTTGTTTCCGGTTGTTGGAATGTTTGTCCAGAAGTTGTTGGTTTTGTGTCCATTTACTGGAAGTTTTGTTCACGTCTTGGATTTGTATCCAGTTGGTGAAAGTTTGGTTCGGAAGAAGTGGTTTTGTGTGTAGATGTTGGACATTTTTTTCCGAATAGTGATTTTATGTCCGGTTGTTGTGAATTTTGTCCGGAAGTTGTGGTTTTGTTTCTAGAAGTTTTTCTTCAAGATAGTGATTTTGTGTCCAGTATTTGGAAGTTTTGTATGGAAGAAGTATTTTTGCGTCTGGTTGTTGGAAGTTTTGTTCGGAAGTTGTGGTTTTTTGTCCAGTTGTAGTTTGGGTTTGTTTATTAGTTTTTGTCCAGTTGTCTGAAGTTTGGTTTGGAAGTCGTGGTTCGTGTCCGGTTTTGAAAGTTTTCATTTCATGCATCTTTTTGTTGTAGTATTAGTATGTAGTGTATATGATGTTGGTGTGCTTTTATTATTAAGTAGTATTAGTATTTGTAAGTGTTGTTGCAGTAGCAAAGAACAGATCCGTCCTGCGGGTCCTTTTCTAACAGTCGTGTCTCGTCCTTATTTGTGTAGCTTTTATTGCACTTTTCACAGCAGTATGCATATGTAGTATTTGTATACAGCTTATAGAAGTATTTGTACGTGTTGTTGCAGTAGTGATGAATGGATTCGTCCCGCTCGTCCTCCTCTAACAGCCGTGTCTCGTCCTACACGTCATGCTGTGTTAGTCCACAGTTTGATCGAGTGGAACCGGACAGCAGGCGTGTTATTATCCAAACCAATCAATCAGCCTGATCCGCTGCTTAACCAACCACGCACACACACACACACACACACACACACACACACACCCTCTGAGTTAACAGAGGTCATGTAAAGGGGTGTGTGTGTGGTTTTAGTGCATGTGGGGGGTGGAGGCGTGTCAGACCTGCGACCCGTGCTGTGTTTTACAGCTGCGTTTTCTCTTTTAAAGTGAATTAAGGAGGAGACAGACCCTGTTTATACACACACACACACACACACACACACACAGTCTTGTACTTCTGTCTTTGTGAGGACCCTCATTGGAACAGTTAATTCCCTAACAAGGTTATAATAGTTTTGGAGTTTTAATTTTGTTGTGATTTTTTGTTTTCAAATTCAGTTCGTTTTAATGAGTTTTTAGAGTGAGTTTGCTAGTTTTAATTTAGTATGTATTTTTTTTTTAAAATGCTTTAGTTTTAGTTTAGTTTTTATTAGTTGTAGTGTTTTGTAATGGGGTATTTGTTGGGTGGGAGATTAAAAGAGGTCACAGTAAATTTTGCCTTTATTTCCTTTGTCTGATCCATCTTCATTATGTATGAAAAAAGTTGACAAAGATGAAAACGAAGGACATTTTCACTATCATTTTAGTTAGTTTTGTAACCACACAATACAGTTTCAGTTAATTATCATTATCATGTAACCTTTAACCCTTAAAACAAAGTCTGAAATCTAAAAAAAGCCTTTAAAGAAGTGAGGACCGGCCGAAATGTCCTCACTTTGCAAAAATGTCCTCACTCTGTTGGATAAAAATGTGTTCCGGTCCTCACTATGTAGGAAGTACAAGAACACACACACACACACACACACACACACACACACACACACACACACACTAAAAAATAAATAAAAATAAAAACTAAAGCCTGTTTCAGGTTTTTGCATATGAAATATTGACACATGAGGGTTTTTTACATCTAAAATGCAGTTTTTTTAATGTGATAATGTGTCCACATTCACATTCAACAAGGAAAAAGTGCCTTTATGTACATTTTCATGATTAAGAAAAGAAAATTAGTGTATTCTAATGGACAGCGTTGTATAATTAATTTGATTTTCATGAGGATTTCCTGCCAAACGTGACATTAATTTGGTTGTAAGTAAGTTGTTTTGCAGGTTTAGGCACCAAAACCATTCGGCTCAGAAAGTCTGTTTGACAGTCTGGAGTTCATGCTGCTTTTAAACATTATGTTGCAGCTTTGTCACTATAAACGGATCAATGTTAAGCCTTGACAACATTTTTAATTTCCTTTACTTGGAGACTGGTGGACCAGCAGTCCTGCTGGCTTCGTTGCTTCAGGGGAATTAGATGAAGAAATGTTTCCTCCACATTCCTGATTTAGTTTTTGACTTCTAGTTCCTGGAACTGAGTTCATTTGCAGCTACATCCTCGAACAAAAAAGGATCTAAAAAATGAGTTATTTAGGCTTTACTTTAATATCCAAAATATCTTATTTGAAGACTTTTAGTACCTCAATAAAGCATCTTGTATGAATCTGCTGATTTTGCCCCTGCAACAATGTTTCACAATCATTCACAAGGATCCATAAAATCAGTTTTTATACATTTCTGTGCTAATATTTCGGAGGAAAACCTGTGCTTGGTGTGTACTGGCTTTAAATCTGTGTAAAAACTAGCTGTTTGTCTGAACAGAAGGAGATCTGATTTGTCTGATTTGTGCTTCACCAACACACCCCGACATTAAAGTGTTGCTTTAGTTTGACACAAAAAAATAAAACCTGCCAGCCAAAAATGATCTTAAAAGCAGCATGTGTCATAAAAAAACCCCCCAAAGAGAAGGTTTAAAGTGGTAGTGTGGTAGAAAATCTTTATAGAAAAACACTTGACAATGACAATGACAATGTAGGTTTAAAAATACAGCTTTTTGTGGGATTTAATGTATCAAGTATCAAAAACAGATACAGATGTCAAAGGTGACAGACAAATCCAATGTTCAGAACAATGTGCGTCATAATTTCTGTGTAACTCTGGTTCATGTCCTCTAATTTCCTGTTATGTTCCATTTTTGACAAAAGAGAACACTAGGGAGGATTCACATTCCTGTTCTCATGTTATCGAATCAACCAGAGCATCCGTTTTGGATATGAAAAGCTGACTTCACTAATGAGTTTTCCTTCCAAAACATGCATTAACTGTTGATACTACATATGGGCTGTTTCCACTACCGCCCCCTAATTTGAATATGAGCCGTCTGGAGTGGACTTTTGATGGACTTTTTTAGTCCCTGTAGAAGAGCAGGGTTGCTTTTCTCCCCTGAAAACAGCCTGGTTGCTGATTGGATAGAACGCTAAGCAGGATGTGACGTAGTACCAACAACAACACGTGACAGTTGTAAAAGCTGGTGAAGCAGTGTTGCCAACTTAGCGACTTTGTTGCTATATTTAGCGACTTTTCAGACCCCCTTAGCGACTATTTTTCAAAAAAGCGACTGGAGACAAATCCAGAGACTTTTTCTGGTGTTTTTGGAGACTTTTGGAGACTCGTTCTTACTCTTCTTAACGAGCCGCGGAGGCCGGAGGCTCTTTTTAACGAGCCACGGGGTCAGCGGCTCTTTTTAAAGACCTGCGGGGGCCTGCGGCTCGTTAAGAAGAGTACATTTTTATTCTTATTTTTTGTAAAGCACTTTGTGTTGCATTTATATGTATGAAAAGCGCTATATAAATAAAGTTTGATTTGATTTGATTTGATTTAAGAACGAGTTGAATCGGCACAGTCCTCCTGCAGCAGTCTCTCCCAGCTGCAGTCACAGAGCCGGAGGGGATGTTAACCCCTTAGCGTCCAGTCTGCAAATTGCTAAACAGTTGGCTCTGTAGCAGTACAGTGTGTATGTGTTAACAGGCTAACAGTTAGCTCTGTAGCAGTACAGTGTGTATGTGCTAACAGGCTAACAGTTAGCTCTGTAGCAGTAAAGTGTGTATGTGCTAACAGGCTAACAGTTAGCTCTGTAGCAGTACAGTGTGTATGTGCTAACAGGCTAACAGTTAGCTCTGTAGCAGTACAGTGTGTATGTGCTAACAGGCTAACAGTTAGCTCTGTAGCAGTACAGTGTGTATGTGCTAACAGGCTAACAGTTAGCTCTGTAGCAGTACAGTGTGTATGTGCTAACAGGCTAACAGTTAGCTCTGTAGCAGTACAGTGTGTATGTGCTGCTGCTGCAGGAGGTGTTCACTTAGCGATCTCTGTTTGTTTACAACAAGCACCAGACACTCTGTGCACAGTTAGTGATGCCGGTTAATTCACCATCACGATGTTTATGATCAGCAGAGACTCTGTGCATAATTAGCCACGCTGCTTTGTTTTGATTAGCTGCTGATGTTGTGCACAGTTAGCGACGGCGGCCACAGTTGAGTCTCCCGTGTTTAATCCATCGATCTAAAACCAAACGTAACTTCTAGAGTCTCTAAATCCCTCTGGAGCCTTTTTATAATGGAGACACGCAGAGTGAGTGGACTTTTGAGAGGGCGTGGCCTGAGACTTTCCCGGTGGACACTTTTCCTCCTAGTGGAAACACGGCAATATAGACATTTTCAACAGAATTCCCTTTACTAACTAACTAAAACGGTACCTGATGCAGGAAAGTGGACCTGAATCCAATCAGAGGCTTAGATCCTGCAAGGAGACACAGAGAAGTTTATTGTCACTTTCTTTAATGTAAATTCTCTTTCTCCCCTTCCTCCCTCACCTCCTCCTCCTGCTCCTCCTGCTCCTCCTCCTGCTCCTCCTCTAGTCTCCGTGCTGCAGACGGTGCTGGTCAGTGCAGGTCAATGTGACTCGGTGTTTAAAGGTTTCTCAGACTGTCTGCTGCAGTTGGGGGAGAACATGGCCAACTACCCCCAGGACCTGGACGACAGGGAGAACCTGCACAAGATCTGCAGGTAACACACACACACACACACACACACACACACACACACACACACACACACACACACACACACACAGTGGACATGTTGTGATATAATCTGCAGGAACATGTCAGGAGCAGGAGGCCTGAAAAAAAGACAAAATATTCATTCATCGATAGGTGCAATCACATTTATTTATAATATCTTTACTGTAAGGCTGCAACTAATTAATATTTCCATTATTTAAACGATTAAACGATTAGTTGTTTGGTGAATAAAATGTATAAAAATATCATTGAGTGCTTCAAAACCACAAGATGACGTCCTCAAATCTCTTGTTTTGTCCACAAACCAAAGAGATATTCAGTTTATTGTCATAAAGGAACAAAGAAACCAGAAATATTCACATTGAAGAAGTTTGGACTTATTGTCTTTAAAAACAAACTGCTCAAACCAATTATTCTATTATCAAAATAGTTGACGATTAATTTAATTACTGATTATTGTTCGATTAATCGAATAATTGTTGCAGCTTTTAATTTTACATCTTTTTTAGGTAAATTTACATCTTTTTGGGGTAATTTTACATCTTTTTGGGGTAATTTTACATATTTTTTAGGTAATTTTACTTCTTTTTTTGGGTAATTTTACCTCTTTTTGGGGTAATTTTACATATTGTTTAGTTAATTTTACTTCTTTTTTTGGGTAATTTTACATCTTTTTGGGGTAATTTTACATATTTTTAAGGTAATTTTACATCTTTTTGGGGTAATTTTTAGGGCTGCAACTCATGATTATTTTCATTATCGATGAATCTGTCGAGTGTTTGATGACGTCCTCAAATCTCTTGTTTTGTCCACAAACCAAAGAGATATTCAGTTTATTGTCATAAAGGAACAAAGAAACCAGAAATATTCACATTGAAGAAGTTGAAATCAGAGAATTTGGACTTATTGTCTTTTTAAAAAAATGCTCAAACCAATTATTAGATTATCAAAATAGTTGACGATGAATTTAATAATCGATTATTGTTCGATTAATCGAATAATTGTTGCAGCTTGACTTTCCTCTCTTAACACCTAATTTAAAAATATAGATATTTCTTCCATCTGTCCTCGACTCAGTGACGCTTCTTAATTCTTGATCTAACAGAGAAAATAATATGAGTGATTAAAGACCAAAACCCTGGGGGGGGGACCAGCTGACCCCCCCACCACACACACACACACACACACACACACACACTCCCTTTATCCCCCTTTCCACCCCACCACCCAGACCGGGTGGGCACCAGATGGCATGCTGCAGCAGGAAGCCCCCCCCCCTCACACACACACACACACACACACACAAACACACACACGATTTTTTAATTTAGTGACAGCTCCATCACAGCGGTGTTGAGGCGTGGCAGCAGAGACGGGTTAACACACACACACACACACACACACACACACGTGCATGCATGCACACACACACACACACACACACACACACACACACACACACACACACACGTTAATTGCTCAGAGATGTAGCATCGACATGACTCGGTTCAGGAGGTCAACATCAATAAGAGCAGATTGGAAGATTGGATTAGATACGCTGTGTGTGTGTGTGTGTGTGTGTGTGTGTGTGTGTGTGTGCGTGCGTGTGTGTGTGTGTGTGGCAGCAGCCTGGTGTCATCTTTACATTAACGGAGAGGAGGATGGAAGAAAAAAAGATGAACAGATGAGAGGAGGGGGGAGACAAATTTAAAAAAATTTTTTTTTTCTTACAAGGTTGAGATGAAGACAAAGAAGATGAGATTAAATATAAATAAAAAAGGGAATAAAAAAGGGAACAATGGAGGCGAAGAGGAAGTGAGAGAGTCAGGAGGGAAAAAGGAGAAAATAAGGACAAGGATGCTGCTTCAGTATGAATAAAACATGACATCAAAGAGGTGAGAGAGGGGAAGAAGAGAGAGAATAGATGGAAGGAGAGAATAAAAATGTTAGGAAACAAAAAGGGGTGAAAAGGAAAAGGAAGAAGGAGAGAGGAGGAGAAGAAAGGAGCGAGGGAGCAGGGCAGAGGGAGGAGGAGGAGGAGAATAATAATGAAGGAGAGGAAAAGGGAGGGATGGAGAGAAGTTCACAGTTAATTGCAGAAACATTTCATTCATGCAACAATTTTAATTTCTTTTGTCCTTTTATTGCAACGATAACTCTTCATTTATTGCCTGATGGCTGTTTTATATCTTATAAAAACAACTTATTGTACTTATTAGCCCTAAATCTGCAGTTAAAACCTCCCAAAAACAAACATTAGCTCAGTTTTGTTAACCACTTTATGTACTTTTGTTTAATGCATAACATATAAACTGTAAAACAACGAGCCGTCTCATTAAATGTAGATCAGACGCCTCATGAATTATTTCTCTTATTCTCTCTGAAACCAAACCGTTCCTCTGGATGGAAATGGGATTTCTTTGAAAGGTCGCCAAAGATATGTCGTTTATCGTAGAAATACACTGTAAAAACAGGCGTTATCGTCAGAGTTTGAACTTTCCGACGGTCCTTGAATGGATCATCACTTATGAAAGATTCTGTTATAAAAAATGACCCAAACTTTGGTTAAAATGTTGATAAATGTGTCAGAATGTCTTTATTCTGCATATATCGGAGAGGAGAGGCTGTTTACACAGAGCAGAGGGGAGAGGACAGGAGAGGCTGGAAACATGACAATACTTCAATATGTTCAATATGTTGACTTTTTTGGGTAATTTTATTTCTTGACTTGGCCATTTTGTATCTTTTTCTGTTACTTTTTGGAAGTTTTCAGTCTTTTTTGGTAATTTTGTCTCTTTTTGTTGGTAATTTTTGGTAATTTTGTGTCTTTTTGGTAATTTAATGTCTTTTTTTGGTCATTTTATGTCTTATTTTGGTAAATTTGTCTCTTTTTGTTGGTATTTTTTGGTCATTTTATGTCATATTTTGGTAAATTTGTCTCTTTTTGTTGGTATTTTTTGGTCATTTTATGTCATATTTTGGTAAATTTGTCTCTTTTTGTTGGTATTTTTTGGTCATTTTGTGCCTTTTTCAGAAACTTTCAGAAACAGGAGAGGCTGGAAACATGAAAATGCTTTAATATGTGGAGAAAACTGTTTTTTTTTGTTTTGTTTTTTTACAACATTCAGGACACGTCCAATTTTTTGAAATGATATCTGGAAGTAGCATTTTTTAAAGTATTTTTCCAAACCCTTGCATATGGTTTTGGTGTCAACTTTAAGGAAATAGTTTGGGCACAATTTTACAGCCTTAACGACATAAACGACAAATGTGATGTTTAAATTCTGCCGGTATTTTACCATAAATTTAACAGAATTTTTGGTTGCCAGAACTTCACCGTAAAAATTACAGTGAGTGGGTTTTCTACTGTAAATTTAAATGTAAATATTATCAAAATCTGTCATTTTGACTGAATATTCCCTTTATTTTTAGGGTAATTGTGTCCTAGTGAAAATATAGTATTTCTCCTTTAATTGTACATGAAAGAAACTGAGTTTTCTACAGTTTAAAAGTTTTGTACTATTCATTGATTTACGATGATTAAAAAAGTGTCTACTACGGTGATATTCAATTTTTAATTTTACCTCTACACTGTAAAAAAAAAAAAAAATTCTGTTTAATTTACGGTAGAATACCAGCAGCTGAGGTTGCCAGAACTTCAACGTAAAAATTACAGTGAGTTTTCCACTGTAAATATCAGCAAAAACTAATTTAGTAGTCCCGTTAATTTTAGGATACATTTTAGTGTCCTTGTGGCATTATGGTATTTCTCCATTAATTTTACATGAAAATGTTTATATTTTTAAGGTAAAACTGTATGTTTACAGTGTACATGTGTTGATAAATCCAGCACTTATACCTCATATCTTTATTTGCATCAAATGCATTGGTAACGCTTTATACTAAGGTCCTTGTAATAACCATTAACTAACAAGTAATAAGGCCCTTGTAAGTCCTTACAAGATGCTTATTAACATTATTGTGTGTTTATAAGCTTATATAAGTGTTAATAATGGCATTATAAACACCCACGACCCACCCATTATGTCTTTGCCATGCCTTTATTAATCTTATTTTGTTTGCTTATTGATATTAAAATATACTTTATTGCTCATCTATTATAAGTTAACTATAAGTTAACTATGCTTTTTGCAACTACCGGATCTAAAGTGAGAACAATGCATTATTACTTGTTAATTAATGGTTATTAAGGACCTTATTATAAAGCTTTACCAATGCATGTATTGGCCTTAATATATATTATATGCTGTTGGCAGTGGTGGAACAAGTATTCAGATCCTTTACTTAAGTAAAAGTACTAATACACACTGTGAAATGACTCCACTACAAGTAAAAGTCCTGCATTCAAAACTTACTGAAGTAAAAGTACAAAATGTACTTAAAGTATCAAAAGTAAAAGTACTCGTTATGCAGCACGCCCCCACTCATTGTAATGTATTATCTAATATATTATTAGATTATTTGTATTGATGCATTTATGCAAGTAGTGCTTTAATTTTTTTTTTAAATGGGGCTGATTTTAACCACTTAATATACTGTTGTGAGGTTTAACTTTTAACAAAAAATGTCTCATGACTTTAAATTTTTTTAAGTTTTTATGTTAAATTTCGAGCTGAAAAGTAACTAAAGCTGTCAGCTAAATGTAGTGGAGTAAAAAGTACAATATTTGCCTCAAAATGTACCTCAAAATTGCACTTAACCCTCCTGTTGTCCTCGGGTCAAGGAAGGAAGAAGAGGGAAGGACGCAAAGGGAAGTAAAAAAGGATGGAGGAAAGAAGGAAGGAAAGAAAGAAGGATGGAGGAAGGAAAGAAGAGAGGAGGAAAAGGAGAAAGAATGGAAAGGAGAGAGAAAGGAAGGAGGATGGAGGAAAGAAAGGGGAGGAGGAGAAGAAAGGAAGGAAAAAATAAAGAAGGAAGGAGGAAGAAAAGGAGGGAGGCAGGAAGGAAAGAGGGCAGAAAGGAAGGAGGAAAGAAAGAAAGAAAGAAAGAAAGAAAGAAAGGAGGGGCGAGGGAAGGGAAGAAGGAAGGAGGATAGAGGAAGGAATGGAAGCGGGAGGGATGAAAGAAGGAAGGAAGGAGGAAAGGAGAGGAAATCAGGAGGAAGGAAAGAAGAGAGAAAGGAAAGGAGATAGCGGAAGGAGGAAAGAAAAGAAGGGAAGGAGGGAGGAAAGGAAAGGGAGGAAAGAAAGAAAGGAGGGGCGAGGGAAGGAAAGAAGGACGGAGGATAGAGGAGGGAGGAAAGAAGGAAGGAAGGAGGAAAGGAGAGGAAATCAGGAGGAAGGAAAGAAGAGAGAAAGGAAAGGAGATAGCGGAAGGAGGAAAGAAAAGAAGGGAAGGATGGAGGAAAGGAAAGGAAGGAAAGAAAGAAAGGAGGGGCGAGGGAAGGAAAGAAGGACGGAGGATAGAGGAGGGAGGAAAGAAGGAAGGAAGGAGGAAAGAAGAGAGGAAGGCAGGAGGAGGGAGGAAAGAAGGAATAGTCAAAACAGATTGGGTCAATTCGACCCGGAAGGACGACAGGAGGGTTAAGTTCAGTACTTGAGTAAATGTACTTAGTTACTTTCCACCACTGGCTGTTGGAATGAGAGCCAATAAAACAGCCATGGTGTAATTCCCAAGAAAATGCCTCAGTAGGTTTATCTGTTGTTGACTCACGGAGAAGACAGAGTAGAAATATGCTTCCACACTTGCTTTAGGTTTGTTTTTACTGGGAATCTAAACTTCGCCGGCTGTGTCTTCATAAGCTTTCTGCTGGCTGAGTTTCCAGATTCTGGGATGACTTCCACTCTTGGCTCTGCCTCTTGACTAGATGATGCATTCAGTTTAAACGCAGCCTCCCACTGCAGTCATAAGCTTGTGGTGTTAACGCTCGCTGTGTTTTCTCCTGCCAGTTACTGGGATAACTTCCACTCCTGCGCCACGACGGCGCTGGCCGACTGCCAGGAGGGAGCGACGGACCTCTGGGAGAAACTGAAAAAGGAGTCCCGCAACCTGGATTTCCGTGGGAGTTTGTTTGAACTCTGTGGCGGCGGCAACGCGGCCCCCAGATCAGCCGACGCCAGGGGCCTCGCCTTGGTCCTCACCACGCTGCCCACCATACTGACTTGGCTGGCGTTTTAACAGAAAAAAACAAGGAGAAACATATTAAAAAAGGAAAAAAAACCAACAACACAAAGAAGAAAAAAAAGGAAAACAAATGAAAAAAGAAATAGAAAAAAGAGTGATAGCTGCTCTCCGATACTGAAAAAAACCAACTGAGTTTGAATCCATCACCAAGAAAACTACACCCCCAAATGGATTTTTACTACATCACCATATGGCGGCTCGTGGCTTGGTTTGCCTTCCTGCAGGCTCATCCAATCACACGCTGACCCGACCCGGAGGTCGATAACATGAAATATTCAACACGCCGTCGAGCTGAAATGATGACAATGATGAAAATTTGATGGATCCTCGCCCGCTTACAATCGTGGAATTACACAGTATTAAAGTCAACCATGAATTATTGATGTTTAGGAGGCGAGGCTGTGGGACTGCTGGGTGCCGACATGTTTCCAGGCCATACATTAGGGTGATCGCCGTACGGCCTGGGGTCCATGGTAACAAGAGGCCCAGCTGAACGCCACAAATCAATAAAGACGGGGCCGAAAGGGCCTGGAGCCAAATCCAGTCCAACTGGCCGCCAAAACCTCCATCACGGACAGTTTTTTCCTTTTTAAAAATTGCGCCACGTTGACTGTGTTGAGCCCCGGTAGGTTTGATGGACTCAATGCCTGACGGTGATGTAATATTTGTATTCTTACTGGCTGTTTATTGTGCTCAGGCCATGGTCACACCAGCTTTTATCACAGCGGCATTCACCAAATTTAAGTCAAGTTCAATCGGCCCAGTCCGTTTTGCACGATGTCCATCTTACAGGTAAATTTGTGGCATTGACAGAAATGACAAAAAACTCACATTGACAGTATTGACCCACGCAGCATGGCTTCCAGTCAACCGTGTGCCGGCAGTAGGCGTGTTCTTAAATTTAAAGTATTCTACTCTTGGGTGTTGAACTGGCTAGCTTGCCACCCCCCCCGCTAGCTTCCACGTTAAGAAATCCTGCTCTGCCAGTTCCTGGTGTGACCGTAGCCTTGTTTTTCCCCACCAAGCTCTGAGGTGCAGGGATGTAGTTGAGAGTATTAAGCCTGCTTTTCATTAACGAACAGTTGTTAAGGCTGATGTTACATTGCATGATGTCAGTTCAGAGTTCAGACCGTCTCAAGACATTTCAGGAAATGAGCACAAACTCCCAAAAAAAGGTTTAAGTGACAGCGTGCTTGGATTTATAGACCTACTGCTGCTAATTATCATTAAATCTAAACCCCAAATCAACACACAAGAACCAGTCAAATATCTGGCTCCATCACGAAACTGGTTAAAATTGAATTGATGAGATTGATGAAAGCTAGCTAATAGTTCAGTTTAGCAGCTGGAAAAACAATTGAGTTACCTAAAGTAACTGTTTTAATTTAACTATCCAACCTGAGCTAATTTGGCTGCTAACAGGCTAAAACATTCAATTTTTGTGTTAGCAACTAAATGGGGCTGTGGACTGTGCTGGAATTATCCAATTGTGTTTAGGTTAGCAGTTAAATGGGATTAGGTTAACTAGCCACTTGGTTTAGCTTTTAAACCAGATTAGGTCAGGTTAGCTAACACGTAAGAGTCTAAAACAGACAATATTTGGGTAAACACCTAAATTAAATTGTGTCAGTTTTGCAAACAATCTGAATGATCCAACTTGAACTAATCTGGTTTGGCTGCTAACAGGCTAAAACATACAATACTTGGGTTGGCAGTTAAAAGGGATCGTATCCGGTTAGCTAACCACCTTATTTAGCGGCTAAACTAGATTCAGGTTAGCCAACAGCTCAGCTAAACCAGACTGGCGAAGGCTAACTAATGGTTCAGTTTAGCAGCTTCACCAAATTAAGTCAGGTTAGCTAACCTATTAGCGGCTAAAGCAAACAATACTTGGGTTAGCCGTTAAATTGGAAGGGGTTAGGTTAACTAGCCACTTGGTTTAGCAGCTAAACTAGATCCAGGTTAGCTAGCTGCTTAGCTAAACCAGACAGATAAAGGCTAACTAATAGTTCAGTTTAGCAGCTAAACCAAATCGAATAAGGTTAGCTAAAGGTTAAGTTAGCAGCTAGAACCTGTTGGGGTTACAACAGACAACTTTTTGTCAGTAGCTGAAGTGATTGTGTGAGAATTTGATTTAGCCGCCAAAACTGGATTAGCTCAGTCTCGCTAACCACTTGATTTAGCGGCTAAACCAAATAAGGTCAGGTTAGCAAACCTATTCGACACTAAAAGCATACAGTAATTGTGTTAGCAGAAAAAATGTATTGTGTCAAGTTTCCTATCCACTTGGTTTAGCATCTAAACTGAAAGTTAGCTAACAGTTTAGCAGTTAAAATGGGTTTAGGTTTGCAAAATACTTTAGTGTAGCGGTTTGATCCTGATTTAACTGGTGAAAAATCCTCCCACAAGGTAGGAAATATGTTGAGAATTAAACAGGTTTTAAAAGTTTAAGTTGACCAAGTTAAGTCAGTTAAGTTAGTCTGTTAACCCATTTAAGGCGGGAAAGCATTACGGCATTTCTACCATTAAAACCGGGGGTGCTGTCGCTTTTATCTGCTACAGAGGCTGAAAAATCGATTATTTAGACGGTGTTGACACTTCTGTTGAATTTCCAGAAAAACTTCAGGTTTTAGGTTATTATTTTAAAATCGCCCAGAGGTTTTACAGGCATTTTTTCCAGGTTGCAAGTCTCTAGGACCTTCAGTTCTAGAGATATTGTATAGAGTCTCCCCATTATAAACAAAAGGGTCAGTAGTGAAAATTAGTTAAGTTAAATCACTGGATTCGGTTTGTGTTTCCGTACTCTCCATTGTGCTCATTTCCTGAAATCCCACGAGAACAAATTGAACTCCCAGAGTGTAAAACTGTAGGAAACATCAGTCTGATGGAAACTCTTCAAAAAGGATCTTCTGGAAAACACATTATAGAATAATTACCTTTCTGTTCATGTTGGTGGTTTGGTTCGGTCCGGCCACATCCATCCCTGCGCAGCAGAACCAACCGTGTGTTAGAAATGAATGAATCTGTGAGCAAAACGGCCACTAAAAGAAAAAACATATTTTTAAAAAAGCCGACAGCAATACGAGGACGTGACTTCATGGCCAGTGTAGCTAAAAAAAACAGAAATAACGACATGAAACCGTGGCTGAAGAGAGATATGACTGTTGCCATTTAGCAGATCCCCCGTTTCATCCCAGTGAGTCATACTAGACCACCTTAGAGGTGATATATTTTAGGTCTGTATGTTAGATTAAACAGCTGAGTCCCAACAGTTACAGTAGCATCATAAACCACATAAACACAGTAAATAAATTGGAGGAGGTTGTTTATTTCTTTGCCGAGGCACAGATGACGTTTCCACTGCCTTCTGACAAAAAGATGTGTACTTTTGTTTGTTTGTTTGTTGGTTTGTCTCTTTGTTTGTTTATGGGGATGTCGCGTAACAAAAAGAGTTTAAAAGAAAAAAAAATAATAATGGACTTACTCCAAAAAAAATCATCTAACAAGAGAATATGTATATCAAAGGATTTTGAGAAATAAAAAAGCTCTATTATTATTATGATTATGATTATTATTATAGATAGTCTATCCCAGACAGTTTTAACAGAAGATTGATACTTTACAGATTATAGGCCTACTGAGATATAAAAAAAAATACAAGATTGCTAAAAATGATAAAGAGTAATAAATAAAATAATGTTTGAAAATAAACGTGTGCTTTCCATTTTTCTTTTTTATATGCGGGGATTTGAAAAAAAGAAGTGGTTTTTATGTGTTTTATGGGTTTTGGTTTGTTGCGTTCAGGATGATGGACTCTCCTTTTCCACAACCACAGACACTCAGTGGGTTTGGTGTATTCATTATTAATGAGGGAGAGTCCCTGAGCTGCCACACGTCTCAGCACTCAGTTTATATCGATCGACAGCAGGAGCAGGAGGAGGAGGAGGAGGAGGAGGAGGAGGTGCAGATAGGTGCTGCTGCAAGATGTTTGTTCAGTCTAACGTGGATAATCCGAGCTGCCAGGACCTTTAAACCCCTTTTAAATTGGACAATCACTCCACAGCACCTGAGCGATACTTTTAATAGCAACCAGATGAGCTTTTCATGCAGCAGGAAATAAGAAATATTAAACATTTTAAACCCTGTGGAGTGTCCGGCAGCTCCAAATAATCCAGACTTGTTGACTCCATCCAGACTAGAAAACTAAAGTTCTGGTCAAAATCACATTTTATGTTGGACTAAAGGACTAAAAAAGACACAAAATGACCAAAAAAAGACACAAAATGACTAAAAAAAGACACAAAAAGACACAAAATGACTTAAAATAAACACAAAATGACCAAAAAAGACACAAAATGACTAAAAGAAAGACACAAAATGACTAGAAAAGACAAAATGACCAAGAAAGAC
The DNA here is from genome assembly GCF_030273125.1 of Centropristis striata. Taxonomy (NCBI): domain Eukaryota; kingdom Metazoa; phylum Chordata; class Actinopteri; order Perciformes; family Serranidae; genus Centropristis; species Centropristis striata. The sequence goes on from NC_081539.1 coordinate 1,805,271, forward strand.
ACAAAATGAGAAGACAGAATTACCAAAAAAACCCCACAGAAGACACAAAATGACTAAAAAAAAGACACAAAAAGACACAAAATGACTAAAAGACACAAAATGACCAAAAAATGACTAAAAATGACTAAAAAGACACAAAAAATGTCTAAAAAAAGACACAAAATGACCCAAAAAAAAGACGCAAAATGACTAAAGAAGACATGAAAATGATTCTAATCCAAAACCTTCCTCTAAGAATGAAACCAGATATCGTCTCCATGCAGCAAGAAAAAATGTGAATATTTGAGATTAAACTGATCACCTCAGCAATATTTCTGTGCTGCTGCAGGGTTTGACTTGACCTTTTGTCTCTCTGTGTCTTTTATGGTTTTTATTACTCAAATATCCCATTAATCCACCAGTGAGGATAAATACAGACCATGTTTTAGTTTTTATTGAAATATTATGGGTTGTTTTAACAATAATGGGTAGATTCAAATATTGTTTCCATGATAAAAAAGGAAATATTTAATCAATAAGCAAATGTGGACATTATGGGAATCTAAAGGTAAATATAGACACTTTAAAATGTATGTATCTTATATTGGGATTGTTTTGTGTTTTATTGTACAACCACGAAAAACCATAATAGAAAGAGAACGCAATGATTTGTGGTCTGTGACCTACATTCAGCTGATTACAGTCAGAGACGAGATAATTAATATTCAAACATGTTTACAGTCTGACTGTGATGCTTTCTGTTTTATTTGGAACCAAAGATGCATTTTAATGACATTATTACTCATAATCAGGGGCCTCAAACTCTAATTACCTGGGGGCCGCTGGAGGCAGAATCACAATGACCAAAAAAAGACACAAAATTACTAAAATAAAAGACACAAAATGACAGAAAAAAAAAATTACTTAAAAAAGACACAAAATTACAAAAAAAAGACAAAAAATGACAGAAAAAAAGTAAATGACTTAAAAAAGACACACAATTACTAAAAAAAGACACAAAATTACTAAAAAAAAAAGACACAAAATGACAAAAATAAAAGACACAAAATGACAGAAAAAAACTAAATTACTTAAAAAAGACACAAAATTGCTAAAAAAAAGACACAAAATGACAAAAAAAGACAAAAAAAATAAATGACTTAAAAAAGACACAAAATTACTAAAAAAGACACAAATTACTAAAAAAGACACAAAATGACAGAAAAAAGACACAAAATTACTAAAAAGACACAAAATTACTGAAAAAGGACAAAAAAATACAGAAAAAAAATGCTTAAAAAAAGATACAAAATGACCACAAGACACAAAATTACTTAAAAAAGACAAAATTTTTAAAAAAAGACACAAAATGACTAAAAAAGACACAAAATTATTTTAAAAAAGACACAAAATGACAGAAAAAATAATTACTTGAAAAGACACAAAATGACCAAAAACAGTAATTAAAGGGACCTTCCACACACAACACAGTAAAGTGCCATTCATATAAAACTCACATTAAACTTTCATATCAAGGTGGGGGCCACAAAATATCGTCACGAGGGCCACAATTGGCCCGCAGGCCGCCAGTTTGAGACCCCTGCTCATAATATTCATGTTCGAGCTCATATAGAGCTGCTAAAAATGTTTTTTGGGTGATGTGGTGAAATTATAATAGCACCATAAACCTTGAAATGTGCAAATGATACACTTAGAAATATCATAAATACTAATTCTATTACTGAAATATTTACATGTTTGCAGCCTTTTGTTGCGTGAGCGTGACATTCGTTACAGTGTGATTTTTACAGGCTGTATTGATTCTCTTCACAGTGATTTATTAAGGTTTAATGAAGCTCAATGCAGATTCCCATCAGCAGGTTGCGTGCTGCAGCCTCCCGGGGGAAACACAGCGTGTTTCTGCATGAATATGGATGTGATGTGATGAGAAGTGAGAGAATAAAGCTTCTGTCTGCAGGACAGGAAGCTCCTCACACCACCAAAATAAAACATATAGGGAAGAACAGAAAGCTGTTTCTCTTCTCACCATTTTCACTCTGTAAGTGTGAAAAACTGCAGATATTATTACAACTAAAAGGAGAGAAATGTGTGATATGCAGCGTTATAAATACCAGCAGTGATATTACAATATATATATTTACAGGAACATTTTAAAAAACTATTAAATTAAACTATTTTTGGACATGTATAATAATATAGAAGCACTTAAGGGTTATTGTTTGCCAAGGATGAGTCATATAATTGATTATTTTCTGTCTCGTCTTATAATATATATTTCCCATCAAGGACATTCAAGTGATTTAATTGCACCATAGAAATGGAAAATAGCATAAAACGCATCAAGGACAGCTTCATTATGAAGAATAACAATATATTATCATCAGGGAGCTCTTTTAAAATGCTCAAAATATTCCTATTTTATTTATTTATTCAATTAAATGAGCTCAAATGCTCAAAATATTCCTCTTTTTTATTTTTTTTATCTCTATAAGTGAGAAAAAGATAAATAATAAAGCATGATGTGATTTTTGTGACTATTTTAAAGAAAATATTAAAAAAATTAATGGAGGAGCAGAGACAGAAACAGAATAATTCCTGGAAAATGACAAAAGAAAAAAAAAGATTTAATAATGAAAAGAAAACAAAAACAAAACCCCTGAGCTCTTTTAAAATGCTCCAAATATTCCTCTTTTATTTATTTATTTAAAAAAAAATCTATATCAGTGAAAAAAAGAAGATAAAATCTCCTTTTATGTGGTTACAAATATAAGAATATATTATTTAAAATTAAACACATGTGTACAAAGCAGCAGCTGGAGGAGCAGAGACAGAAACAGAATAATTCCTGGAAAATGACAAGAAAAAAAAAAGATTTAATAATAAAAAGTAAAAAAAAAAAAAAAAAAACAGAGCTCTTTTAAAATGCTCCAAATATTCCTCTTTTATTAAAAAAAAATCTCTATAAGTGAAAAAAAAAGCCCAGATAAAAACTCCTTTTATTTTGTTACAAATATCAGAATATATTATTTAAAAATTAAACACATTTGTACAAAGCAGCAGCTGGAGGAGAAATGACAAAAGAGGGAAAAAAAGATTTAATAATAATGAAAAAAAAAAAGCCTGAGAGGCAATTATGGCCTGTAGGAAGAAACCAGAGCAGGCGAGATTTGAGGCGAGCTGCTCATTAAAAATGTATGGAGGGAAGCCGGCGAGATGGAGGAAGTCCCGCGGGACTCGACGGAGACTTCCAATAGTCTAACCCGCTTTCTTTATTCATTCAGGAATCTGTCAGCATCCATCACGGAGAGAACAACGTGAGCCGGAGCTGCAGGACGGATCCTGCCTCGTTGCTTCATGGGACGTTTGGATTTGAGTCGTTAGATTCACATATTAAATATTTTAACTTGTGATCTGTTTCAGAGGTGTTGGAGTCGGGGGATCGAGGACCAGCAGCTTTTAAAATATGTTTTATTTTCTTCCTGTGGATCTGAAATAATATTATATAATATAATATTTACACCTGGATGCTAATAAATTAGGTTTTCTTTGCAGACGCTCCAGAGGGAGTTCACACCAATTAATGTTGATTCCAGAAGGATATTTTGTACTTCCTGGTTTTTTGAAATTTAAGAAGAAAATCTTAAAGAATATTAAACTTGGAAATCATAAACAAACAAAAAATGAAAGACATGTTAGCATGGTATCCTGGGACCTGTTAGCTTAGCATCACTCTGTTAGCTTTAGCCTTAGCTTTAGTCTGTTAGCATGATATCATGACCTAAAACCTGTTAGCTTTAGTCTGTTAGCATGATGGTGTTGCCTAGGACCTGGTAGGTTAGCCTCAGTCTGTTAGCTTTAGCCTCAGTCTGTTAGCTTAGCCTCAGTCTGTTAGCTTAGCCTCTCTCTCTTAGCACGGCATCATAACCTCGGACCTGGTAGCTTTAGCATCAGCCTTCTAGCTTAGCTTCAGTCTCTTAGCATGCTATCATTAACCTAGGCTCTTTTAGCTTTAGCCTCAGTCTGCTAGCTTTAACCTCAGTCTGTTAGCTTAGCCTCAGTCTCTTAGCATGATATCATAACCTAGGACCTGTTAGCTTAGCCTCCCTCTCTTAGCACTGTATCATAACCTAGGACCTGGTAGCTTTAGTCTTAGCCTGCTAGCTTAGCCTCAGTCTCTTAGCATTATATCATAACCTAGGACCTGCTAGTTTTAGCCTCAGTCTGTTAGCTTAGCCTCAGTCTCTTAGGATGATACCATGACCTAAAATATGTTAGCTTTAGTCTGTCAGCATGATGATGTTGCCTAGGACCTGGTAGGTTAGCCTCAGTCTGTTAGCTTTAGCCTCAGTCTGTTAGCTTTAGCCTCAGTCTGTTAGCTTAGCCTCTCTCTCTTGGCACGGTATCATAACCTCGGACCTGGTAGCTTTAGCATCAGCCTTCTAGCTTAGCTTCAGTCTCTTAGCATGATATCATTAACCTAGGCTCTTTTAGCTTTAGCCTCAGTCTGTTAGCTTTAACCTCGGTCTGTTAGCTTAGCCTCAGTCTCTAGCTTAGCATCACTCTATTAGCTTTAGCTTTAGCCTTAGCTTTAGTCTGTTAGCATGATATCATGACCTAAAACTTGTTAGCTTTAGTCTGTTAGCATGATATCATGACCTAAAACCTGTTCGCTTTAGTCTGTTAGCATGATGATGTTGCCTAGGACCTGGTGGCTTAGCCTCAGTCTGTTAGCGTTAGCCTCAGTCTGTTAGCTTAGCCTCAGTCTGTTAGCTTAGCCTCTCTCTCTTAGCACGGTATCATAACCTCGGACCTGGTAGCTTTAGCATCAGCCTTCTAGCTTAGCTTCAGTCTCTTAGCATGATATCATTAACCTAGGCTCTTTTAGCTTTAGCCTCAGTCTGTTAGCTTTAACCTCAGTTTGTTAGCTTAGCCTCAGTCTCTTAGCATGATATCATAACCTAGGACCTGTTAGCTTAGCCTCCCTCTCTTAGCACTGTATCATAACCTAGGACCTGGTAGCTTTAGTCTTAGCCTGCTAGCTTAGCCTCAGTCTCTTAGCATTATATCATAACCTAGGACCTGCTAGTTTTAGCCTCAGTCTGTTAGCTTAGCCTCAGTCTCTTAGGATGATACCATGACCTAAAATATGTTAGCTTTAGTCTGTCAGCATGATGATGTTGCCTAGGACCTGGTAGGTTAGCCTCAGTCTGTTAGCTTTAGCCTCAGTCTGCTAGCTTAGCCTCAGTCTGTTAGCACGGTATCATAATCTAGAAACTATTAGCTTTAGTATCAGCCTGCTAGGTTAGCCTCAGTCTCTTAGCAGGGTAACATAACATAGGCATGTTAGCTTAGCCTCAGTCTGTTAGCTTTAGCCTCAGTCTGTTAGCTTAGCATCAACCTGCTAGCTTAGCCTTAGTCTCTTAGCATGGTATCATAACCTAGGGCCTGTTAGCTTTAGTCAGCCTGCCATTCTCAAAAGTTTGAAATAAATTGTGTAATTTCTTTGTAGTAAAGATGTCGACTGTCTGTACTGTGATTGTGAACACATTTAATTAAAAATAGCAAATATAAGGAGGTGAATTCAGACATAGCCTAGCTAACGCTAACTTAATCAGCTTATTAGCTACGGCTGATAAGAGAAATAAGAAGCTGTTTTTGGTCTATTTCTGTCTGTGGTGTCAGACAGTAAACCTGTTAAAGCCCCAGAGAAATGTCACTCTTACTGTTCACATTCACACGTGTGATGAGGCTGCAGCCGCATCCTGCACACACTAATAATCTGTTTCACTGAACCAACATACCAGCAGAGCGCATAAAACAACACAAAATAACACAAAACAACACAAAAATACAGATGAGGTGGGAAATACACCATGTGGGGTTCAATCTGAAGCCTTAAAGAAGCAACTGAATCTCAGTATTCCCTTTAAAATCCATTAAAAGGATTGAAAATAATAAAAATAATCATGAATAATACCACAAAAATCTTTCCAGGTATGTTAACACATGAAATTTGGTCTTGGAATCACAAATTAAGGCGAAGAAATGCCTAAAATATTTAAAATCCCCCCCAAACGTTATGACCCTGCTTCATTAGTGCACAAAGCCAGGAGATAATTAACATAAATAACTAAATAAATCATTATAATTTCTCACATTAGTAGAATCAGAATCAGTAAGAAAAAAACGGTTTCATTGCTATGTAGGTTTACATGTACAAGGAATTTTCTTGTTGCTGCAAGACATTAAAATAGAAGCAGTAAAAAAAAGTATATTTAGGCCACGATGGAATACAGAAAAGTATTTTTCTTTTGTGCATGAATTTGCACTATATAGACCAGAATAAAGTACAAAGAATATACGTTAATTGAACCTATAAGGTCAAAGGCCACGTCCCAATTCCAGAAAAGTTGGGAGACTGTAAATGAAAAACAGAATGCATCAAATTAATTTGTATATATTTACAAAAAATTACTTAAATTCATCAGTTTGAGTGTTAGATGTCTTGTATTTTTCCTGGATTATGTTGAATGTAGGTCACAAAATGAAACGTTAACGTTTTTGGAATAAGGGTTGTGAGAAAATTTTGACAAAACAATACAAAATAATAACAGCTGCAGCTGAATATCCAAGTCAAGTGTGACCACAATGGCAATATTTCCCTCTGAGACGTGTTCAAAAGTGAAATACTGGACCAAAGTACTTTGAATTAAACGTAGTGAATGTAGCTGTGATGGGAACCAGCTGTGGTTCCAGCAGCATGATGTGTTCAGGATGTTGGTGTTGGGAAAAGTCACACAGGAACCTTCTCAAGAAAAGAAGAGACATTTAATTTAAAACAGGCCGACCGAACCCAAAATAACATCCTGAGTCTTCTCTGGGGCTTCAGCTGTGGGTGTAAATGGGGCTGATATGGTCCCGCGCTCCCCGCGGAGCTACAAACCCGCTCCAGATCAGCATTATGTGGGAACCAGCGGGGACCAGAATCGAGGTTGTGCGAGCGGGTGAAAAAGGCCGGACGCCCAGTTAAATGTGTCCGGCAGCTTGTCTGTGCAGCAGAGGAGGCTAAAAGTGAGTTTGCTGATGTGTTAAATGGGTCGCAGGTTCTCACTCTGAGCTAACAGCCTACATCGGAGCCGGAGGACGCCTCGCACAACTAGATTAGTGGGTTGGCTGAGAGTTTCTGACAGCAGCTCTGCAGCAGAGCAACACGCCTGAAAACAGGCTTTTATATTGTACACGATGCTTTATCTTCATTCTGAGGTGATTCTCTGTTTATTAAGCCTCTGAAAAGTTTATTTTCTTTAAAAACAAATCACCAAACACACTGTTTATCGTAGAAAGATACTGTAAAAACAGGCATTATCATCATCGTCTTATTTTGTGTCTCGTTGTGGTTGTTTTGTGTCTGTTTGTGGTTGTCTTGTGTCTGTTTGTGGTTGTTTTGTGTCTGTTTACGGTTGTTTTGTGTCTCGTTGTGGATGTTCTGTCTCTCTTTGTGATTATCTTGTGTCTCCTTGTGGTTGTAATGTGTCTTGTGGTTGTTTGTGTCTTTCTGTGGTTGTTCTGTCTCTCCTCGTGGTTGTATTGTGTCTTTTGGTTGTTTTGTGTCTCTGTGTGGTTATTTTGTGTCTCGTAGTTGTTTTTTTGTCTCATTGTAGTTGTTTTGTGTGTCTTTGCTGTTGTTTTGTGTGTCTTTGTTGTTGTTTTGTGTCTTGTTGTAGTTGTTTTGTGCCTGTTTGTGGTTGTTTGTGTCTATTTATTGCTGTTTTGCATCTGTTTGTAGTTCTTGTTTGTCTCTTTGTGATTGTTTTGCATCTGTTTGTGGTTGTTGTGTGTCTCTTTGCGGTTGTTTTGTGTCTGTTTGTGTCTGTTTCTTGCTGTTTTGCATCTGTTTGTAGTTCTTGTTTGTCTCTTTGTGATTGTTTTGCATCTGTTTGTGGTTGCTGTGTGTCTCTCTGTAGTTGTTTTGTGTCTTGTCGTGGTTGGTTTGTCTGTTTGTTTGTTTTTACATCTGTTTGTGGTTGTTGTGTGCCTGTTTGCTGCTACTTTAACAATTTACTTTTAATAAATTGTCTCATGAAGAAAAATGTTGCATGGTGGCGTCTTCAGATGTTTCATGACGAACCCAACACTTTAAAAATAAAGCAAATTCAAAAGATATAAATCAGAAAACTGAGGCTGCAACTCTCAGGAGAAATGTCTGCGATCACAGTGGAGAGAGGTCTTTGGTTGCATCACTTCACTGGATTTGGAGATATTAAATCGTAGAACCAGGAGTCTGTGTCTGTGTGCTGCAGTGTATCTGTTTCACCCAGTTGGTCAGAATATAAACAGAGGGGTTTTGATTCTGTTTCATTTTTGGAAACCATCCTGCAGGAACCAGCGCTCACCCTGTAGAAGTGGGTCATTACTAAATATATTACTGCTCCCATGCTCCCTGCAGCTCTGAATGCAGAGCCATAAACACATCGCCGGGCCGCTGAGGGGAAACCGCCTCAGCGTCCTGGTTCACATCCAGCATCTCCACACGAAGCACACGCACCCGTCACGTGACGCTCTATTGATAGCGCTGCAGAGAGAGATTATCTGGCAACAATGGACACAAAGTCCACGTCCAAAAAGCCGAGAGAGACGGCCAGTTGGCAGGTGGCTCTGTTTGTTTCCCCCACAGGAAACCAATCAACAAGCTTTCCCTCCCAGGCTCCCAAAAGTTCACTTCCTCTCATATTGTGGGATTTTCTGCTTTATTAGGCGGTCGATGAGAGACACTATAACAATTACAACTGGAGAAGCACTGGGAGAGTGAAAGCCAAGGCCTCGCCAAGGCCTCACAACGTTAATGAAAGTGAAAAATAACCTGTGTGTCACTTTCCCCAAACTTCAAGGTGACGTCTTCAAATGTTAACTAAGAGTTCAAAAATAGGAGCAGGACCCCAGACTTGTTGGCAGTCTTGTGTCTATTTGTGGTTGTTTTCTGTCTGTTTGTGGTTGTTTTGTGTCATATTGTGGTTCTTTGACGTCTTTTTGTGGTTGTTTTGCGTCTGTGGTTGTTTTGCGTATGTTTGTGGTTGTGTTGTGTCTGTTTGTGGTTGTTTCGTTTCGTTTTGTTGTTGTTTTATTTCTCTTTGTGGTTGTTTTGCATCTGTTTGTGGTAGTTTTGTATCTATTTGTCGTTGTTCTGTGTCTTTTTGTGGTTGTTTTGTGTCTGTTTGTGGTTGTTTTGTCTCTCTTTGTGGTTGTTTTGCGTCTGTAGTTGTTTTGAGTCATATTGTGGCTTTTGACGTCTTTTTGTGGTTGTTTTGCGTCTGTTTGTGGTTGTTTTGCATGTTTGTGGTAGTTTTGTATCTATTTGTGGTTGTTTTGTGTCTGTTTGTGGTTGTTCTGTATCCGTTTGTGATTGTTTTGTGTCTTTTTGTGGTTGTTTTCTTTCTCTTTGTGGTTGTTTTGCGTCTGTGGTTGTTTTGCATTTTTTGTGGTTGTTTTGCGTTTTTTGTGGTTGTTTTGTGTCTGTTTGTAGTTGTTTTGCATCTCTTTGTGACCGCTTGGCACCTCGTTGAGGCTGTTTTTTTTTCTCTTGTGGTTATGTGATCATTGGTTAAAGTGATTATTTTGCACGTCTTTGTTTTAGTTTTGATACTTTATGTTTTTTTTGTGTAAATTTTGGTAATTTGTGTGTCTTTGTAGTCATTGTGTGTTTCGTTGTGGTTGTTTATCATGTCTTTGCTACTTTCTATTGTTGTGGTTTGGTTTTACTTGTAAAAATAATTTTAATTGTTCAAGTTCACTGAAAAGTTCTCTTTAAAACACATTGTGAGATTTTTTATTGCTTAATTAGGCTTCACATCAGACAAGAGCTTCAAAACAAAAACAAAGAAATACATCTCACAAAACTCCTGAATTATATATTTTTTTTACACTTTAAAATATCTTGTGCAAAGAACATATTGTTGTCTTCGAATGCTTTGTCAGTGTGTCTGCAAACAATCACAAATCGTGTGTATATGAAACAAACTGTACTGTTGTATTGCCATCTGACAATCAAAGAGAAAACGGTGAAATGACAGAATGCTTCAGAATATCGGCCAAATGCACATTGTTTATTCTCTCGACGGCTCTACTAAACCAAAACTTCTTGACACAACAACCCTTCAAGACGCTGTAAAACTGCTTTATTGGTGCTTTTAATGAGTACATACGAGTTGACACATTGTGAGCCTGGATTGTTTTGGCCCAGCTGATAACTGAGCCGTGGTTCGTGCTCAGAGGCTGAACACGCAGTCTGCTGTCAGAGCTGCAGGCTGTGATTCACACAGTTTGGATAAATATGTGATTTTACCTTCGGCCTGAAATGGGAGATGGAAATGGAACGAGATCAATGTGGAACAAAGCGAGAGCTGCAGTGAACAGGGCCGTAATGAGAAAAACTGCTGAAGGAAATTGATCTGCCGGCTTTTTCTGAAAATTAGAGCTCTCAATCACCACAGCAGAGAAATAATAATGTGGCTCTTTACATCTCAGACTGTTACATACTAAGAGAGCTTGTGGTGGAAAATCTCAAGAGACAACAAAAGTTTCTATAAAGACAGCCCTGTATCACAAAACAGATACAATATTCAGGATACACAAAAACAGGTCCTTGGTTCAAACAGCAACTATTTATGTCACTATTATACCTAATGTTCATGCGTAAGGTCTCATGCTTTCCTGTTATTGTTCCAAATGGTGCAGTGGGATTTCCTAAATC
>NC_081539.1:1821017-1838517 GCF_030273125.1 Centropristis striata
ACATAAACTAATCAGAGGTTTCTGTCTCGTGGTGCGTTTCTGTTTCTGCACGGCGTCAGTTTCTCTGCAGCGCTTTAATGAGATGTTAAACGAGTTAGGGAGCGTCCAGATGTTGGTGGAGGAGGAGGAGGAGGAGGAGGAGGAGGAGGAGGTGACAGCGTCAACATAATTAACCCTTTGGAGTTTGGGGCCCTTTTCATTCTGTCTGTACGAAACGTGAAACACAAAAACACACACAAAATTACAAATATCACACATAAAAGCACACAGAAAACACATAAAAAACACACAAAAACTTAAATAATTAGCAACAAAAACACACATAAAACACAAAGACACACCAAAAACAAACACAATCACAAATATCACACATAACACACAAAAACACAAAAAAATTACAAAAAACACACAAAAAGACCACCAAAAAACACACTCAAAACACACCAAACACATTTTAAAAAATACAGAAAATACACAAGAAAATACAAAAAACACAAAAAGCACATGAAAACACACAAAACACACATAAAAGCACATGAAAACACACATAAAACACACAAAAACAAAAACATAGCTACAAAAACACACATAAAACACAAAATTACAAATATCACACATGATATCACACATAATAACACACAAAAACACACACGAAATTACAAAAAACACAAATAAAAACACACTCAAAACACACCAAAAACAGCAGAAAAAATACACAAAATATTTTACAAAAACAAAAAAACAGATAGAAACACACATAAACACACAAAGAAATTACAAAAAACAGATAAAAACACAAAGAAATTACAAAAACACACATACACACAAAAAAAACAGTAAACACAAAAGATTGCATTCAAAATGCTGAATGTACAAAGCAAAATTTGAAAAATCTGTGCAAAAAAAGTAAAATCATGTTACTACACTTGGTCGAGGTTTGCTGAAAAAAGGTTGATGCATTAAATTGAACATGGAAACTTATGGAAAAGCCAAAACTTTAGAGTTGAGCTGAACCTGATGCAGAGTCTTAAACTTCACATTATTCATCCTGTTGAAGGAATAAAACGACGGTATCAACCTGTAATAAACAGAGAATAATCAGACAGGTTCCTGCAGGTTCAGGCTACATAACAGACACATTATTCAGGATCCGTCACGTTATTTTCAGATGATTTCAGGATCAGAGTCGTGTTGTGATTGAACTTCTCGTTGTGGCTGAATCAGCAGCAGATCTCCGTCTGAGCGACAGGAAGGAGCTGCTCGCTGCTCCGGGAGCGACAGAGTATCCTGCAGATGCTTCCTGACAGCTTCAAATGGAGACACTTTCTAAAAAATGAAAAAAAAATGCTGCAGTTTGTTAGAAAAAATGGCCCCTGTGACATTTTAAAAGCTGTGCTTGTGATTTTACTCCAACATGACTTTTTTTCCCCTCCAGTGGTTTGTTTCATCAGAGGAAAACATTTAAAACACGATGACCTGCAGACTGACATTCAGCTACACAATAAACTGATTATTATTATTATTATTATTATTATTATTATCCTTCTGGATAAAGACGTCCAAGATGTCGTCTATACGTCTATACCTAGATGTAGACGTCCAACAGTCCAACAGCCATCGAGACGTGATGCCTATAGATGTTAAGAAATAGATGCCCAATAATCGTCTAGATGTAGACATCCAAAAGTCATCTAGACGTAGACGTCCAATGTATGTATAGACGTAGTCATTCAATAGCCCTCTAGATGTAGACCTCAAATAGACGTCCAATAGTCGTCTAGATGTAGACGTCCAATAGTTGTCTAGACGTAGACGTCCAATAGTTGTCTAGACGTAGACGTCCAATAGTCGTCTAGATGTAGACGTCCAATAGTTGTCTAGACGTAGACGTCCAATAGTCGTCTAGATGTAGACGTCCAATAGTCATCTAGATGTAGACGTCCAATAGTTGTCTAGACGTAGACGTCCAATAGTTGTCTAGACGTAGACGTCCAATAGTTGTCTAGACGTAGACGTCCAATAGTCGTCTAGACGTAGACGTCCAATAGTTGTCTAGACGTAGACGTCCAATAGTTGTCTAGACGTAGACGTCCAATAGTCGTCTAGATGTAGACGTCCAATAGTCGTCTAGATGTAGACGTCCAATAATCGTCTAGACGTAGACGTACAATAGTCGTCTAGATGTAGACGTCCAAAAGTCGTCTAGATGTAGACGTCCAATCGTCTAGATGTAGACATCCAAAAGTCGTGTAGACGTAGACGTCCAATATATGTATAGACGTAGTCATTCAATAGCCTTCTAGATCTCAAAAAGATGTTAATAGATATAGATATCCCATAGATGCTAAGACGTAGGCGTCCAATAGTTGTCTAGATGTAGACGTCCAATCGTTGTCTAGACGTAGACGTCCAATAGTCGTCTAGACGTAGACGTCCAATAGTCGTCTAGATGTAGACGTCCAATAGTCGTCTAGAAGTAGACGTCCAATAGTCGTCTAGAAGTAGACGTCCAATAGTCATCTAGAAGTAGACATCCAATAGTCGTCTAGATGTAGACGTCCAATAGTCGTCTAGACGTAGACGTCCAATAGTTGTCTAGATGAGGACGTCCAATAGTCGTCTAGATGAGGACGTCCAATAGTCGTCTAGACGTAGACGTCCAATAGTCGTCTAGACGTAGACGTCCAATAATCGTCTAGACGTAGACGTCCAATAGTCGTCTAGAAGTAGACGTCCAAAAGTCGTCTAGATGTAGACGTCCAATATATGTATAGACGTAGTCATTCAATAGCCTTCTAGATCTCAAAAAGATGTTAATAGATATAGATATCCCATAGATGCTAAGACGTAGGCGTCCAATAGTTGTCTAGATGTAGACGTCCAATAGTCGTCTAGACGTAGACGTCCAATAGTCGTCTAGACGTAGACGTCCAATAGTCGTCTAGAAGTAGACGTCCAATAGTCGTCTAGAAGTAGACGTCCAATAGTCATCTAGAAGTAGACATCCAATAGTCGTCTAGACGTAGACGTCCAATAGTCGTCTAGATGTAGACATCCAATAGTTGTCTAGACGTAGACGTCCAATAGTTGTCTAGACGTAGACGTCCAATAGTCGTCTAGATGTAGACGTCCAATAGTCGTCTAGATGTAGACATGCATTAGTTCTAATAGTAGTCTAGATGTCCAAGAGTCTTCTAGATGTAGATGTCTATATCTAGACGTCCAAAAGTCGTCTCTATGTAGACGCCCAATAATAGTCTAGATGTAGACATCCAAAAGATGTCAAGACATAGACGCCAGATAATCCTCTAGATGTAGACGTCCAGTAGTCATCTAGACATAGAGGTCCAATAGATGTTAAGATGTAGACGTCCAATAGTCGTCTATATGTAGACATCCAATAGATGCTAAGATGTAGACGTCCAATAGACTTCTAGATGTAGACGTTCCAAATAGATGTTAAGATACAGACGTCCCATAGACGCTAAGACGTAGTCATCCAATAGCCTTCTAGATTCAGGCGTCCAAAAGATGTTAAGACGTAGATGTCCAATAGTCGTCTAGACATAGACGTCCAATAGTCGTCTAGATGTAGACGTCCAATAATTGTCTATATGTAGACATCCAATAGATGCTAAGATGTAGACGTCCAATAGTCTTCTAGATGTAGACGTCCAATAATCGTCTATATGTAGACATCCAATAGATGCTAAGATGTAGACGTCCAATAGTCTTCTAGATGTAGACGTCCAATAATCGTCTATATGTAGACATCCAATAGATGCTAAGATGTAGATGTCCAATAGACTTCTAGATGTAGACGTTCAAAATAGATGTTGAGATACAGACGTCCCATAGACGCTAAGACATAGTCATCCAATAGCCTTCTAGATTCAGGCGTTCAAAAGATGTTAAGACGTAGACGTCCAATAGTCGTCTAAACATAGACGTCCAATAGTCATCTATATGTAGACGTCCAAATGTTGTCTAGACGTAGACCTCCAATAGATGCTAAGACGTGGACGTTCAATAGCCTTCTTGATGTAGACATCCAAAAGATGTTAAGATGTAGACGTCCAAAAGTCGTCTAGATGTAGATGTCTAATAGTCGTCTAGACATGGATGTCCAAAAGTTGTCTATATGTAGACGTCTAGACATAGATGAACAATAGCTGTAAAGACGTAAACACCCAAAAGTCATCTAGACATAGACTTCCAATAGTCGTCTAGATGTAGAAGTTCCATAGATGCTAAGATTAGACGTCCAATAGATATTAAGATGTAGAGATCCAATAGATGCTAAGACGTAGTCTACCAATAGCCTTCTATATGTAGACGTCCAATAGATGTAAAGATGTCCAATAGCCTTCTAGATGTAGATGTCTATATCTACATTTACATTTAGCAGATGCTTTTATCCAAAGCGACTTACAGGAAGAGTAAAAGCAAACAATCAAGGTATAGTGCAATAAGAGCTATTAGTGCATCAATAAGTGCTAGTGATACCTAGACGTAGACGTCCAGTAGATGTCAAGTTGTAGACGTCGACAGCTGGACGTAGACCTCCAGCCGCCGTCTCTGCCGACTCTGTGACATTTTTAAAAGCGGTGCTTGTGATTTTACTCCAACATGACTTTTCTTCTCCTTTTCTTCATCCCCGTCAGTAGAAAACATTTACAACATGATCAGCTGACATCAGCTGACATTTAGCAGCAGAATAAACTCCAGCTGAGGATTACAGCCAGCTAATTGGGAGGTCAGAGGTCACAGAGGGACACCGCCCTGAGCCCCGGCGAACCAATTACTGCTGTGACCCGCCGCTGATTCATGAGCCGCAGATTTGAGTCCATTTTTCAGCTGAAGGACAAACAGGCTTCACAACCTGCAGAGAGAATAAAATAAAGAAAGAAGGAAAGAGGGAAAGTGTCCCTGGATGTTTGAGGGCAGCCTGACCTCAGACACTAAACAAACCTCTCGTTCTCTCTCAGGAACAGAGCAACGCTCGGATCACGCACCGTGTTTCCATGACAACAGAGTGCTCCTCAGCTCACCTTTTAGTGTCTCAGAGCGTCAAAATGTAGTTTGTTCTGACCCGAAAACCAGAGGTCTCAAACTCAAATTACACGGGGGCCGCTGGAGGCAGAATGACCAAAAAAAGACACAAAATGACTAAAAAAAGACACAGAATTATTAGAAAAAGACACAAAATTGCCATAACAGACAGAAAATTACTTAAAAAGACATAAAATGACCAAAAAAGACACAAAATGGCCAAAAAAGAGACAAAATGGCCAAAAAAGACACAAAATTAAAAAAAGACACAAATTACTAAAAAGACAAAATTACTAAAAAAAGACACAAAATTACCAAAAAAGACAAAGAAAGAAGCTGTAAATAAATAAATGAACAAACACATAAAAAATGTATTTAAGTTTTATTTAAAATAAATAAATAAAACCTATACACGAAAAATATACATAAAAATGTATAAATAAACAAAACAATTAATAAATACATAAATAATCAAATAAATAAATAAAAGGGGAAATTAATTATGGTGATAAATAAATAGGTTAACACAAAGTTGAATAAATAAAGAAGCAAATTAAAACAAAAAAATATATACGTATATGTCCTATTTTCTCTAATTAACTAATGCCTACATTTATTTTTGGTGCATTATTTTGCATGAACTTCTTCTGCTGCAGATGTGAAATTAATGGATGACTCCATTTCTTTTTTTATTGTGGTTTTACTGTGATTTTATCCTGCAGACACTAAAGTCTCCAAATCAGATTTATTGTTATGGAGCCGATCGGAGAAATGTGACTGAAATGTTTTGCAGTTTGTGTGAATTTCATTTTTTAAAGAAATGCAAAATAAAAAAGGCTTCTTACTGCAGCTGCATTTAACTGACAGATGTGTGTGTGGGCAGATAGACATTTACATTTTACAACAACACATTCTGCTGCTGCTGCTAGTGTGTGTGTTTGTGTGTGTGTTGGTATGAATTAATATATTCTATTAAAGTTCATTTTCATTAAAGCAGCGTTTTGAACCATCTGAGCATCAGTAAATATGTATTTTAATTCAGAAACTAGACGTATAAAGCGACTGACTGCCAGAGTTTTTCCACCAGAACAAACAGATCTAAAGACAGTTGAGAGAAGATGGAGGAGAAAGAGAAAGCACATTTCCCTCATGGTTTAATATTTACCTCCAGGTCATGTCTGAAATATTAGAATAAGCAGCAGACAGGCCCGAGACAGAGTCAACAAACTGGAGAATATCATTTCAACTGTGTGAATTTAAAGCTGCTGCTTCTCTTAGAGTCTCTGTCTTTAAAGTTTAGATCAGCCCAGAATTCACCTGTAGGCCTGACACTATAACTATTTCTGTTAGATGATACGTTCAAGAAGTTATCGCAATATTATTATGATATAAAGACCCATTTATGCCACTGATATAATGATAATGACATAATACGATGTAATGCAAGAAAATCCTTTCAAAGAGCAACTTTAATGTTTAAGTTTATTCACATATGAATGTGAAAAAAGTCTTAATCAAGACATCGAAAACCAGTCTGGACATAGACACATGATAATGTCTAGACATAGATGTAGACCTCCAAAGCCGTCTAGACGTCCAATAGTCCTCTAGACGTAGGCGTCCAATAGTTTAGAAGAAGACGTCCAATAAAAGTCGTCTAGACAAAGAGTCCAATAGTTTAGACGTAGATGTCCAACAAAATTTGTCTACACAAAGAGTCCAATAGCCGTCTAGACGTCCAATAGTTTAGACAAAGATGTCAAATAGTTGTCTAGATGAAGACGTCCAATAGTCTTCTAGACATAGACGTCCAATAGTCTTCTAGACGTAGACGTCCAATAGTCGTCTAGATGTAGATGTCCAATAGTCGTCTAGATGTAGATGTCCAATAGTTGTCTAGACGTAGACGTCCAATAGTCTTCTAGATGTAGATGTCCAATAGTTGTCTAGATGAAGATGTCCAATAGTCGTCTAGACGTTTATGTCCAATAGTTGTCTAGAAGTAGACGTCCAATAGTCGTCTAGATGAAGATGTCCAATAGTTGTCTAGACGAAGACGTCCAATAGTCGTCTAGACGTAGGCGTCCAATAGTTTAGACGTAGACGTCCAACAAAAGTCGTCTACACAAAGAGTCCAATAGCCGTCTAGACGTCCAATAGTTTAGACAAAGATGTCAAATAGTTGTCTAGATGAAGATGTCCAATAGTTGTCTAGATGTAGATGTCCAATAGTCGTCTGGATGTAGACGTCCAATAGTCTTCTAGACGTTGAATAGTCTTCTACATGAAGATGTCCAATAGTTGTCTAGATGAAGACGTCCAATAGTCGTCTAGACGTAGACGTCGAATAGTCGTCTAGATGTAGACGTCGAATAGTCGTCTGGATGTAGACGTCCAATAGTCTTCTAGACGTCGAATAGTCTTCTACATGAAGATGTCCAATAGTTGTCTAGATGAAGACGTCCAATAGTCGTCTAGACGTAGACGTCCAATAGTTGTCTAGACGTAGACGTCCAATAGTTGTCTAGATGTAGACGTCCAATAGTCGTCTAGACGTAGACGTCCAATAGTCGTCTAGACGTAGACGTCCAATAGTCGTCTAGACGTAGACGTCCAATAGTCGTCTAGACGTAGACGTCCAATAGTCGTCTAGATGTAGACGTCCAATAGTCGTCTAGACGTAGACGTCCAATAGTCGTCTAGACGTAGACGTCCAATAGTCGTCTAGATGTAGACGTCCAATAGTCGTCTAGATGTAGATGTCCAATAGTCGTCTAGATGAAGACGTCCAATAGTTGTCTAGATGTAGACGTCCAATAGTCGTCTAGATGAAGACGTCCAATAGTTGTCTAGACGTAGACGTCCAATAGTTGTCTAGATGTAGACGTCCAATAGTTGTCTAGATGTAGACGTCCAATAGTTGTCTAGATGTAGACGTCCAATAGTCGTCTATAATCAGATCCAATTATTCTGCTAACATGCAGTTACTGTCTTCACCAGATGATCTTATGAACTGAAATCAGCTACAGATTGATTAATGTGAATCGGTAACAATCTGTAGTTCAGCTCCAGGAACAAGAAAAAAATGTTTTCATTTTATGTTCCTGCAAACCACAAACATGTAAATAGGTTTCAGAACAGAAGTGGGTTTTTGTCTGGCGTCCCTCATGGACTCAGTGTCTAAACGTTGTTTTCTGGGGAATTTCTGACCATTTTAATCTACATTTTGCAGATACAAACGTTTACATTAGTAAAGTTTAAAATGCAGGACTTTTACTCGTAGTGAAGTACTTTCACAGTGCAGTACTGGTACTTTTACTGCAGTAAAGGATCTGAATACTTCTTCTGTGTGTGTGAGGCGAGCTGAACAAGTCGTGCTAACAGCCTGATATTGATACTAAAAATACCTGCCCTCCACACACACACACACACACACACACACACACACACACACGGAGGCTGATTTAGCTTCTGAGACATTGGCTTGGCATTTCCAATATGCTGCCTAACTCAAGCCCATTACACCCAGTCTGTGTGTGTGTGTGTGTGTGTGTGTGTGTTTCCATTACAGTGGAGTCCTGAAATATGAACAGGTAGGCAGTATGTAGATCAATCCTGGCTGTAAAACACCTCACTGGAGAGAGAGTGAGAGAGAGAGAGAGAGAGAGAGAGAGAGAGAGAGAGAGAGAGAGAGAGAGAGAGGACAACCTAGTTAAATAACCATGGCAACCGTTCCTCATCCTCCATCCTAACAGCGCTCCGTGATGTGCTGCCCTTCCCAGAATTCCCTGCTGCTGTTCTCCTGTGAGAGGGAAGAAGAAGAAGAAGAAGAAGAAGAAGAAGAAGAAGAAGAAGAAGAAGAAGTGGGTCTCTGGCAGTAACAAATGAGTGCATTTTATTTTGAAAATACTCTGCAAAATAAAGGCGCAGCAAGTCTTCATCCATATCTGTCAATATGTTGATTAACAGAAAATTAACTGGAAACTACTTTTGATGCTTGAAGTCATTTTTTCTGCTGTTTTTCTGTTTAACCCTCTGGAGTCTCCAAAAGCTCCAAATAATCAGACTTGTTGACTCCATCCAGACTAGAAACCCTACTGTAAATTTACCTCTAAAGTTCTGGCTTGTCATTTTGTGTCTTTTTTAGTTATTTATTGTCTTTTTTGTCATTTTGTGTCTTCTGTGGGTTTTTTTTTGGGGGGGGGGGGGGTTTCTGTCTTCTAATTTTGTGTCTTTTTAGGTCATTTTGTGTCTGTTTTTGTGTCTTTTTTAGTTATTTTTTGTCTTTTTTGTCATTTTGTGTCTTCTGTGTCTTTTTTTGGGGTTATTCTGTCTTCTAATTTTGTGTCTTTTTTTTAAGTCATTTTGTGTCTTTTTTTGGTCTGCTTTGTTTTTACGTCTGGATGTGATGAAGAAGCCATGCTTTGGTGCTTTTGGAGACTCCAGAGGGTTAAAGCCATGGCAGTGCTGACCTCCTGCAACCTGAACAATAAGGGAACCGTTTATTTAAAGCTGTGTCTTGTATTGAGGGTAGGACATATGATGTTATATAGAACGGCTCTAAAACCCTCATAAGTGTCTGCAGTTTCCCTGTTGATGTGATTGAACTTCAGTTAAAAATAGAAGAGAAGCTATTTAAATCTTCTTCGTCCTCCACAACTTTTATTTAGAAACACATCAGAGCAGATGAGGTTGAACACGGAGCTTTAACTTCTCTAACTACATTTATTCAGTGTGTTTCCTATTTAAAGTTCCTCATTAGAGCCTAACAGGCAGACGTGTTCACACATGTCGATAACGTGACACCAGAGCAGCGAAATTCAGATTTAGAAAACGTTAATGAGCTGCTCACAGTGTGAACGCACCTGATGATAACCTGCTGGAGTTCCCTTCAACACAGGTAACCAACGATAACAACCATCTGTCTGTCAACACACAATGACAAATAATGATGGGGACCAATTATTAGTAATGCTGTGATTTGGAAATAGAATTAGATTGTTAACCTCCATATTATTTGACTTGTTATATAGCCAAAGTCAGATAAAAAGTTTAAAACTGACCTACTTTCATAAAATGTAATGACTTTTCTTCAGTAGATGATTGTGACAAAGTTTCGGTACGATTGGTCGAATGGCTTCTGACGAGAAATAATTTTGATATTGAGAAGAAAAATCATGTATTAACCAATAACTGTCTAGACGTAGACGTCTAATAACTGTCTATGTAGACGTCCAATAACTGTCTATGTAGACGTCCAATAACTGTCTAGACATAGACGTCTAATAAGTGTCTAGACGTAGACGTCCAATAACTGTCTATGTAGACGTCCAATAACTGTCTAGACGTAGACGTCTAATAACTGTCTATGTAGACGTCTAATAACTGTCTAGACGTAGACGTCCAATAACTGTCTAGACGGAGACGTCCAATAACTGTCTATGTAGACGTCCAATAACTGTCTAGACGTAGACGTCTAATAACTGTTTATGTAGACGTCTAATAACTGTCTAGACGTAGACGTCCAATAACTGTCTAGACGTAGACGTCTAATAACTGTCTATGTAGACGTCCAATAACTGTCTAGACGTAGACGTCTAATAACTGTCTATGTAGACGTCTAATAACTGTCTAGACGTAGACGTCCAATAACTGTCTAGACGGAGACGTCCAATAACTGTCTAGACGTAGACGTCCAATAACTGTCTAGACGTAGACGTCTAATAACTTTCTAGATGTAGACGTCCAATAACTGTCTAGACATAGACGTCCAAGAACTGTCTTGACGTAGACGTCTAATAACTGTCTATGTAGACGTCCAATAACCGTCTAGATGTAGACGTCCAATAACTGTCTAGACATAGATGTCCAATAACTGTCTAGACGGAGACGTCCAATAACTGTCTAGACGTAGATGTCCAATAACTGTCTAGACGTAGACGTCTAATAACTGTCTAGACGGAGACGTCCAATAACTGTCTATGTAGACGTCCAATAACCGTCTAGACATAGACGTCCAATAACTGTCTAGACGTAGACATCCAATAACTGTCTAGACATAGACGTCCAATAACTGTCTATGTAGACGTCCAATAACTGTCTATGTAGACGTCTAATAACTGTCTAGACATAGACGTCCAATAACTGTCTATGTAGACGTCCAATAACTGTCTAGGTAGACGTCCAATAACTGTCTAGACATAGACGTCCAATAACTGTCTAGACGTAGACGTCTAATAACTGTCTATGTAGACGTCCAATAACTGTCTATGTAGACGTCCAATAACTGTCTAGACATAGACGTCCAATAACTGTCTATGTAGACGTCCAATAACTGTCTAGACGTAGTCTTCCAATAACTGTCTAGACATAGATGTCCAATAACTGTCTAAACGTAGATGTCCAATAACTGTCTAGACGTAGTCTTCCAATAACTGTCTAGACGTAGATGTCCAATAACTGTCTAGACATAGACGTCCAATAACTGTCTAGACATAGACGTCCAATAACTGTATAGACGTAGATGTCCAATAACCATCTAGACTTATATGTCAGATAATCGTCTACATCTAGACGTCCAATAGATGTCTAGATGTAGACGTCACATCAGGCCTCGTTCTTTTTATTATCTTAACCCAAATATTAGATTTGGTGCCTAAATCTAACAAACTGAAAGTGGAATGTAACGAAACATCAACCGGTGCTTTAATTTGCTGATAACAACCTGCTGTACCTGCTAGAAGGTGGAGGAGACTCTCACTATGGGACTGTAAGCTCCATTTAACAGTCTAATAACGTTCTCTCCACTGTATTAGTTTTGAGCTTTTACGTGGTTCATATCAGCAGTGTTCTTCCTGTGTTTTATTCATTTTTATCGTTTTATTGCCCGACTGTGAAACCACTTTTCTGTCATGGAAGAAAAGTGGAGGAATTAATAAATATTTCTACTTTTATTCAGTTTTTGTGAGCAGAGCTCAGCCTCTCTTTGTCTGTTTGCTTCTGATTTTTTTTATTCCAGACGATTCAAACTCGACTTCTTATTGTCTCATATGGAGAAGATGGTGGGGGAGGAGGAGGAGCAGGAGGAGGAGGAGGAGCAGGAGGAGGTGGGGGGTGACAGATGGGTGTAGTCGCTCACCCTCCGACCCACACACACAAGCAGACGCTGGAGACATGGTGTGGGTGTGTGGATGCATGCATTTAGTGGATTTGCAAAGATCAAGTCAAAACCTTGCAACACACACACACACACACACAGAGAAAGAGGCACAGTGGGGGCATCGGGTTCGCTTCATATTCATCGTGACTGAAACTGTCGACAATTCATTCCACTGCAAATACGACCGGGGAGAGAGACCTGAGAGGAGGAGGAGGAGGAGGAGGAGAGAGGAGCACACAGGAGCAGAGACGCCGTCCGTCCTCCCCCAAAATGTGAGGTGACATGTGCTCTGTGACCTCAGTGGGACGTCTCCGCTCTAAATAAATAAATAAATAAATAAATCACCTGGAACAGACGACTTATTCCACATCTGCATGAGAGACGAAAGGACAACGCTGCTTTATATAAACAATATGTGGAGAAAACTGGTTTTACAACATTCAGGACACTTGTGGGCACTTGAAAACTGGTTTTACATATCTATCTATCTATCTATCTATCTATCTATCTATCTATCTATCTATCTATCTATCTATCTATCTATCTATCTATCTATCATCCATCCATCCATCCATCCATCCATCCATCCATCCATCATAAACATATGTAAAACCAGCTTTCTCCACATATTGTACATATTAAAGTATTGTCACGTTTCCAGCTTCTCCTGTCCTCTCCTCTTGGCTCTGTGTAAATATAGCCAAGAGGGGAGATCAACAAAAAAGATACAAAATGGCCAAAACAAGACATAAAATTACCAAAAAGGTCAACATATTGTACATATTGAAGTATTGTCATGTTTCCAGCCTCTCCTGTCCTCTCCTCTCAGCTCTGTGTAAACAGCCTCTCCTGTCCTCTCCCCTCTGCTCTGTGTAAACAGCCTCTCCTGTCCTCTCCTCTCTGCTCTGTGTAAACAGCCTCTCCTGTCCTCTCCTCTCTGCTCTGTGTAAACGGCGTTACCTTAGAACTAGAAATTCAGCTTGTGTTTCTTCTTTTTTTTTCAGATTTTTTTGTCATTCTAACTGTGTTATTCTGACCAAAGACAGTTAAAAGGTTTCTCTTGTGTACACAGAACTTTTACGTGGCGAGACGTGAGTTACTATTTATTTATTGTTTCTAGTTTCTAGAGTCGTCTGTCTAGATGTCTTCTCGTCTCGTCCAGGCGGCGGTAAGCCCTCCGTCTGTCTGTGAGGAGGAATCTTTCTGTCGAACACGTATCCAGACTCAGACGTGGTATTTATATCTGTGACGGCGGGCTGAGAGCGTGTCGGCTGTCACCACAGCAGCTGGAGAGCTGAGACGACGAAGACGTTTCTACCTCCTGTCACATGTTAAAACCGTCTCTCCGCCGGTGGAATTAACACCAGTTTGTTTGCAGACGGATGATGCTTCTCATGTGCACCTACAGGGAGGAACAGACGAGTCAGAGATCAGTCGAGTCTCAGAGTCTCAGACCGGCTGAGTGTGAAACTAAAGAGTTCACAAACTCGAATATATACAACCTCTATAAATCTATAAGTGCTGCAGATCTGTGGAATCAGCACAGTCTTCGCTAAAAGTAGGGAGAAATCAAAATAATATGAATTTCTAAACAACATGACTTCACTTTTTCAGCATTAAAAGCCACTTTGAAGTCTTTTTTTTCCACAGTAAACAACAGCATCATCTGCATAGAGACGGACGAGTGTTTTTCTCCAAAGGAAAACTTTTAACCATCTGAACCCCAACAAACATTTTCCTCTCTGTGTCCTCGTATTTCACTTCAGCTCTGTGGAATCAGCACAATTAGAACAACTCAAACCATTTTTGTGCAGAATAACACAGTTAGAATGACAGAAACCAGAAAAAACCCCAAGAAGAAACACAAGTTGAATTTCTAGTTCGTAGTTATGCTGTTAGAAATGTGTAAATCACATCATAATGAACCACAAATACACTGAAATATACAACATAAACTGTAAAAATTGGCATCATTGTATGTATGAATTTGAACTTTTTCAAAAAACAAAAGTTTCCAATATAAAAAGCGATTATTAAACTTGTTGAATGTTGACATTGGTGTCAGAATATCTTTATTCTCCATAAAATAAAAACATTAAATTCTGCTCCTCAGAGACACTGAGAATCTGTTTACACAGAGCAGAGAGGAGAGGACAGGAGAGGCTGTTTACACAGAGCAGAGAGGAGAGGACAGGAGAGGCTGTTTACACAGAGCTGAGAGGAGAGGACAGGAGAGACTGGAAACATGACAATACTTCAATATGTGGAGAAAAAGTTTTTTTCTGCAGTAACTATTTTTTTGTGGTAATTTTGTGACTTTTTTTTGGTAGTTTTTGATAATTTTTGTGTCTGTTTTGGGTAATTTTGTGTCATAAATAGGAAAGTCCGACAATAACTTCTGTTTTTACCACATCTACACTGAAGTATACACATAACAAACATATTATCTGAGTAAAAAAAACATCCTGAAGCTGCTCGTTGGGGTTCGGAGCGTTAAAGTGCATCACTTTAAACAGGAAATCAACATTAAAACAGCCTGAAATATTGTAAAATAAGCTCTGTCGAGGCTGATCTTGGTTCAGGAGTTTCTTCTTATTCATGTGATGTAAAAACTTTTGTAAAAGCAGCAGACTTTGGACTTTGGACTCTTTATTCTGTGTTTCATTAGGATGTAAATGTCGGAGTGAAATGTTTCTGTAAGTACGAGCAGCGTGCGACACGTCATGGCTGGAATAATTCACACATGCATGCTAACACTTCCCTCCGTCTCTGACTCGTGTTAGTTCAGTCGACCAAACAGTCAGTCACACATTCTGCAGGAATCAAGGCAAACAGAACAAATCCCAGCATGCCGTGCAGCATGAACACAGATCCATCTTTAAACAGCGACGGGTCCCGTTTCCCTCCGGCAGCTCTGAACTCACCTGAGTCTGAAACTCTCTCAGACATCTAGAAAGTCTGACTTTCACTAAGTTTACACTGAAAATCTGACACTTTACAACCAAGTTTTATATAACGTCTCGTTTAGATGAACTATTACAAACCTCAGATTTATTCACAAACTGATTTCAGTTTAAAAAAGTTATCAGTTTAAAAGAAAGTTATTTAATTTGACTTAATATTCAGTTTTTTATTCTGAAAAAGACGACATTCATTCACCATTAAATCTCCCCCAACATATCTTAATATTCTTGAAACAACCTCAAATGTATAAAACTGTCTGAAAGACAAAACTAGGTAACATTTCCAAAAAAGACTAAATTACCAAAAAGACACTTAATTACCCAAAAAACTATGTAACATTTAAAAAACCCCACTTAATTACCAAAAACCATTAAATTACCAGAAAAACACAAAATTACCAAAAAACTATGTAACATTTCCAAAAAACACTAAATTACAAAAGCTATGTAACATTTCCAAAAAACACTAAATTACCAAAAAACGATGTAACATTACCAAAAATTACTAAATTACGAAAAACACTAAATTACCAAAAAAAACACTAAATTACCAAAAAACTACGTAACATTTCCAAAAAAACACTAAATTACAAAAAACACTTAATGACAAAAAACTATGTAACATTTCCAAAAAAAACTAAATTACCAAAAACCGACGTAACATTTCCAAAAAAACACTAAATTACCAAAAAACTATGTAAGATCACCAAAACTTACTAAATTACAAAAAAACCCACCAAATTACCAAAAAACTATGTAACATTACCAATAAACACTAAATTACCCAAAAAACATTAAATTACCAAAAAACACTATATTACCAAAAAAAAAAAAACATTAAATTACCAGAAAAACATTAAATTACCAAAAAACTATGTAACATTACCAAAAAACAATAAATTGCAGAGAGTAAAGGGTGTTTCATGTGATTAAAGTCTGCTTCGGAGAGATTATACATACTTTAATCTATCCGAAACATAATTTAATCTGCCTAAAACAGAATAAAATCTCAACGAAACAACTATAAATATCACTGAAACAAACTTTACAACAAGAACCACTGCAGAAACTAGAAGACGTGACATCACTCTGAGGCGTTCAGACTGACGTCGTATGAAAGAGTGTCCGACTCCTCGTCTGTGAGAATAAAGTCTGTTCCTGTTTCCTGCAGAGGTCACATTGTCTCTGCACAAAACTAATCAATTCTGACCAGACAACCTGGAGGGAGACGCTCCCAGGACCCACCTGAGAGAGGGTGTGTGTGTGTGTGTGTGTGTGTGTGTGTGTGTGTGTGTGTGTGAAGGTGTCTTTAAAGTAATCTACCACTTGGTCCCAGTGTGACGCCTGAAGGACACAAGAGTCAGTCTGCTGTTACATAACTGACTCACACACCTCACATCATCATCTACTATTGGTCGATAGAAGAAGGAAATACTTGGTCAGCTTGATGTTTTTTTGCAGTGTAACTGACGGTTAATTACTGTAAATTAAGGTAAGAAGTTTTGCAGTAGTTACGTTTAAACAAACAGCTGAAGAGACGAGATGTGACCTTTCAAATTGAAGCTTTGTTTTTGGAAAAAAATAAACTCAAATATTCAGTTTTTATTGACATTTTCCTAATTTTTGTGGATCCAGTTTGTCGCTTTTTAACACAAACAAAGACACAAAATAACTAAAAAAGACACAAAATAACAAAAAAGACACAAAGACACAAAATGACCAGAAAAAGACTCAAAATGACCAAAGAAGAAACAAATGAGGAGACAAAATGACTAAAAAAGACACAAAACTGCTCAAACCAATTATTGTATTATCAAAATAGATGACGATTAATTTAATAAACGATTATTTTTCGATTATAATTAATAATAAATATAATAATTAAGAATAATTTCTGCAGCTCTAGATATGACCTTTAAATTTAAGCATTGTTTTTTTTAAATAAAAAAAACCCCTAAAATATTAAGTTTTATTAACATATTCCTAATTTTTGTGGATCCAGTTTGTCGCTTTTTAACGCAAAACATTCTGACTTTAGATCTAAATAAACAACTTTTCGTGTTACTTTTTCCAACAACCCCCAAACTGTCACAGCGATTAAATATTCAAGTGTGTGTTTCCTCTGTGTGTCTGTGTGTGTGTGTGTCCAAACTGTATCATGGCCTCAAACTGTCAGAACTCAGTTTTAACTCGACCAGAGTGACGAGCCGAGCCATCGGAGGCAGACAGCCTCCTGCTGATGATTGGCAGGCTGGCATTTCCTGTAAAACTCACCGTGTGTGTGTGTGTGTGTGTGTGTGAGTGTGTTCTTGTACTTCCTACATAG